>NC_059298.1:4130553-4158053 GCF_017591435.1 Portunus trituberculatus
GTGTGGGCGAGAGTGTACCGCGGTGCCCGAGGAAAGCAACGTTGGGCTTCATTTCAGAGGAATTTTATTTTGTACTTAAAATTCTGGATGGTTTATTATTGGGATGCCTTGCGGATTTCTGTACGAGAGTCCTTGATTGCTACCGCCAAACACGCCCATATATTTGTCTTTTATTGTCAATGTTACCTTCATTAAACACAAGAACCGGTTGTTAGTGCGCTGATGGCTAATTATTGAAAACCTACAGACAGGAACGGTCCCACCTTGCTACTGAAAAGTTTATGGCGACTTACGTTCTTCTTGGTGCCAAGCCAAGATGTTTACGATACAGATACGCGGCTTATTGTTTGGTGGTTGTTTTCAAACTTTTTGTCCGGAGCTGCTTCCTGATACTTTTCTTCGAAGAGATACAATTAAGCTTTCCGTGTTTTTGACCATGCGAAATAAATACTACATGATTTTCTGACCTCAACATTTCCTACATCCTCCCTGTGGGCTGTGACGCACTGGTGCTGGTGGTAGTTGAAGGATAGCGGAGGGTAAGGAGGAATGCCTGAAATTTCCCAACGCGGAGAATGTTAATGAGTCCATGTGGCGGTGGCGGCGAGGGCTGTGAGGTTTTGTCGTGCTCTCCGCGAAACTACTGTTCCCAGGTGCGTGTTCAACCTTGATAATAAGTGACAAGAGTAAAGTGTCACAGTTTTTGCGAACCATTATCGATATTTCATAGTATTCACGCTCGTTAGCTGTCTCTCGGGGTGCCTAATGCTTGAATTAATTTGTTCGGTATGGTGGAGTCGTGGCGAAGCCTCCAGAAACACCTGGGCCACACAGCCTGCCCCTCATATGCACACCTGCGCTTGATTACTCCCTCCAGTCGTTACTTGAGGGGACCCAGCCTTCCGCCGCGTCTGTGAGGGGCAGTAAAATCACTATCTTCTGTTTTTAAGGGAACGGTGAGAGGAGAAAAAGAGCATCTAAAGTGCCAAGGTAATCAAAGGTCCGTACTTAAAAGTCGAACGGCAAAAAGTGAGTCACACCTGACAAATCTAAAGCTGCTCTTCTCCCTGAATGCTAATGAGGGTCAGTTGGCTGGACGAGTCTTAAACCGGGTTTCTTTTTTTTTTTTCTTTCGCTTTTGAACCTTTTGATTTTTTTTTTTTTTTTTTTCATTTAAACGTGTATTCCGTGAGGAAAAGACTTGGAAAGACCATTGTGGTATTTTGTTGAGGTCACATGCGGCATTTAGCGAGTGACTCATGGCACCCGAGACATCTACAGCAGCATGAAGTGGTCATGCACTTGTTCTCAAGAAGACAACCTGACCATGCTGTCCTGCACCAGTCACACAGGGAGAGGAAGAGAGCAAGCAGGTTACGGTGCACTCCCTCCTGCCGGAATTAGCCACGGTTCAGACAGGTGTCGGGTGTCGGCCCCGAGGACGAGCCACATTCCCAAGGTCATGCATACTGCACGCTCTCATGCCAAAATGCTCCGTGTTAATTATTGCGAGGAGGCCACGGCTGAGCAAACATCGGATTCTTTAAGAGCTGAACACCTCGTTAGAAGGCGGATCAGCAATGCACTCCCCTTAGTTAAGAAATACCTTAAAGTTGTCTCCTGCTTCCATGTCTGCCTGCTTTTCGATTAGTTTATTTAACTTACATTGTCAAGATGGTTTTCCAAAAAGTGGTGTACCTTTCTTGTGCTATCTATGTCGTCTATTTCCTCGTAGCATAGTGCATAAAGTTGGTACTATATTGTAAAAGTGACCTTGCCTTGACTGAGCGAGGAGAGCTCAGCGTGGGCAGGAGGAAGGGGAAGGGGAAGGGGAGATGATGTACGGGAGGATGACTTACCTATGATAAACTCGGCACACAGGAGTAATGGCGCTCGTCACTTGCTCCCCGACAATTATAAGGCGAGGAAAAAAACACGGAGACGTCGTAAAGCAGAGCCAAATGGGAGGCTGTGACGGGGCCTGCGTAGCGCTGAGAAGCGGAACAGAGGAAGCAGGAGGCAGTAGAGAGAAGTGTTGCCCAGAGCTCCTCCCTGGGGGTGGTTAAGGGGGCACGGGCAAGAGAAGCCTATTTATATGGTCACCTTTAGTTGATGTTGGAACCTGTGGTGTTGTTGAACGTTAATATTACAACAGTAGACGTGGTGCTTCAGGCTTCTGCCCTTCCGTGTCCTCTGGCCGTCGCTCTGTCCCAACAATGAAAGGAACTTGTGCTCCTCAACTCACTCTAAAATTGCAGGGTCTGTATGTTTAGGGGGACTGTGCATCGCATTTACTCAGATTGCTAATTTGCTTTATGTGGCTAATTTTGCTTCACGCGGCTCTCTTCTTTGTTGTCTGCCCCGGCCAAGAGAGGAGCCCCAGCCACACCGCCGTGACAAGCCACCCAGTGTTTCCTGTCTCGTAAGGTCGCTTGCCGCCGAAATTTGTAGCGAGCAAACTAATCCCACATGATGAGTTTGTTATGTCATAATTTTCACACCGGCCGTGAACGTAACCATGTCACTAGGCGAGGAAAGTGTCTCCAGCTTGGGACACAGCGACGTTTTTACCTCATATGCAATCATAAACACGTAAACCTTTTAATAAAGCTTACAATCTCAGGTGCAAAACACGAGAGCCGGTAGCCAATGGAGGCTCAAGGCAGCGGGTCACTGGGAGGGGAGCCGAAGGGCACGTGGAAAATATACGGACGCCCGGCCTTGCCAAAACGTTGAGGGCTGTTAGAGTGACAAAGGGCTGACAATGACATAGGTGAATGAGTGAGACAGCAAAGGGGACGGACTGTGGAAGGAAAGTATAGGGAGGGAGTGGAGTGTGGAGTGTGCAAGCGTGGGTGTAAAGAAGTGATAGAAAATATTACAGTGTGGAGAGTTCCTGAAGGAGTAGAATAGCGCAGGCGTAAGTGAAGTGGAAGGTTAGAAAACATGAGTATGTGTAGGCGTGTTAGGAACCGCTGAGTGTGAAGCCGTGAAGGAAGTGACTAGCGCTCCAGGTGGTCGGCCTTTCAACGTCTCCTCTCAATGGGTCAGTTTACTCATCGGTGTTGAAAGACAATGAGGAATAGAAAAGGTGGCAAAAAAATATGTGGTGATCTAGTACTGTGCGAGGTGAGGTGAGCGGCAGGGAGGAAAGGGTACAGCAGAACTCTGATGTTTAGTGTGACTATCATTGTTATTATTATGAGGACACGTGCAACAAGATACACCTTACATAACTCTGAAAGAACTGTTTTGCTAGTAAATCCTCCGCGCGTCACATGACCCCTATTATACATCTCACCTGATTACAGTTCTCTCCATCCTCGAGTCACAAGACATGACAAGTGAAACATACGTGGCGGAAATTCCCATTTTCTGTGACAGGAGGAGGTTCACTTATTCTCCCTGCATAGCTCAATGTTCTTATGCTTTCCTCCATTCAAGGTACGCAAATGCCCTTGAAAAATAATCGCTTCTTCCGAACACTGCACCATCATCTTCTGAATGTCCGGGCGCGGCAAGTTTTTAAAAGCCCCAACACGCAGACAAGTACTTCACTTTCTCCGCTTGTTTTGCCGCGACGCAGATAAATGTTTTGACTTCCACGTGAGCAAACGTTTCCGCTCTGAGCACAACTTTTTTGGCCCGGAGGAGAGTCTCGTGGTCTATATTGGCCGAGAGGAGCATTTCCTAGCTGGCGTGGGTGCGGTAGGAGCATGAGAGAGAGGGACCTGGGCAGACCAGTGGCTAGGGAAGACCCATCACCCCCAACTCTGCCGCCCCGACGTTTATTTTTGGCATCTGAACTGGTAGTGTGGAGGAGGAACTGGTGGCGGTGGTGGTGGTGGTAGTGGTAGTGGTGGGTGTGACTGATGCCTGGCCAGAGGAAGGCAGATAGGGATGGAGAAATGAAGGAAGTAAAGTCGAAGGGAAGATCAGAAGGGAGAGAAAACAGAGGGTGCGGGAAAAGAAGAGATGAGGGTGTGGGAATGCAATGATACGGAGAAATTTACGACGGAAATAAAAGAGGTGAGAGGAAAGAGTAGGAGATAAGCATAATGAGAATTGGGGAGGAGTGAGAGGGAGTAGAACACGTGAAGGAAGGAAGGAAGGAAGGCAAAGAACTGACTCATTAACTTAGCTTGAAAGGGAAGCAGACGGGCGAGATAAAAGCCAAGATAAACCGGAAGTATTAAGACGTGAGAAACATGTAAAACACACACACACACACAAACGGAAAACACAAAAACTCACCTTCGGAAAATGCTTCGAATAAAGAAAAAATAAGAGAGAAGAAAAAGGTAAAAACAGCAACACAACAACAAAAAAGACCCATAAACCAAAACCACAAACCCAAAACAACACAAAACAAAATATAGCATAAAAAAATTTGATCCAAAATATAAGACCACTTACTTGAATCACACCTTTAACCAACGAGACCAGCACCGCACAGGAATAAGGCGGAGATTAGGAGCGTAAAAAGATGCCAGGTGTGAGGTGAAGGAGAGACCCACTCGAGGCGCTACTAGACGAGACCCATGAAAATCCGTGATGACAGGACTTGATGAGCGGCGGGAGGGAGGAAGGGAGGTTACCAGAGGCTTTTTCGCGACGTATGAGGTAATGAGGGAGTGAAACCGTGAGGAGGATGAGTCCGGCCGGCCGTGGCGAGGCGAGGCGAGGTGAGGAGCGGCAAGGAGAGCAGGAATTGGAGGGTATGGGGATGGCTTTATTAGGGAGAGGGACTGCAGCACGTGAGGAAAAACTTGTAATGGGAGGAGGAAAGGCGAGCATGTGGGGACGAATGGGCAAAAACGTACTTAAAACAGGTTAAGAAAGAGAGGAAGAAGGGGACGAAGGAAATGATGGAGTGGACGACGAGGATATTAACATTGACTGATCGGTGGCAGTGGTCAAGGACAGGTATGTGTGGTGGTCTTAAATGTCTGTGGTTGTGTATTCCCCGACCTCAAGTGAACCGGAGGGCCATTACTGAGTGTGTGTGTGTGTGTGTGTGTGTGTGTGTGTGTGTGTGTGTGTGTGTGTGTGTGTGTGGAGAGAGAGAGAGAGAGAGAGAGAGAGAGAGAGAGAGAGAGAGAGAGAAGCTAGGTGGTTGGGTGATTGAGTGAATGGGTGTGTAGGTGAATGAGTGACACGATGAACTGAGTATTCCTTTATCGTTGTTGTTTTAAATGTAACTTATTACTATGACACGTATTCTCTCCTTCAAAATAATTATCACCAACAGCCAAATGATCAATAAAATAAGCAAAGAGTAAAAGAAAGTACATGCATAGATCATTATACATTCAACTCACAAAAACGCAGAAAATACAAAGCAAAACAAGTACAACAGACGCCGCTCAGCCTCGTACCGCAAATAATGAGGATGAAAGTCCAGTGACGCACGAGCCGAGCCGCGCCACGCCGGGCAGCCCCTCGCTGTGTCGCGGTGCCCCGACAACAGAAAGCATCGTCGTCCTTGCCTCGCACTGGGCCTAGAATTCCGAAGGTTACGTATATTGATGACACCAGCGCTTCCTTTGTTGCTCTGCGCATGTCCTTTGTGCCTGGTGAAAGGATCAGATAAAACGTTTTTCCTGGTGCCCATTTTCTGTGGTTTTTGCGTTAATTCATCTCGTAAATAAATTTTCGCAACTCCCCCTCACTGCCGCACACTCGGTCGCCTCTTGTTTACATTTTGCCGAGGTGGACACTTGGAGAGCAGCCCGTGGCGTCGACGCCTGATGAGCTCATTAATCTTGGGTTCCTTGATGGCTATCTCACGCATCACAACTTTTTATCACGTGAAATTTATCTGACCTAATTTTAGCGTCTGCCTACTTCCATTTCGCAAGCTTGACGCTAGAGGGTGGGCGATGGACAGGCCGAGCCAGACAAAACCAACCTCACCACTATGCGCACTAGTAAGGTCCAACCAGGTGCTCGCTGACTCAATCCCGCTAGTCATGGTGAGGATATTAAGTGATAAGATACTCGTACGATATACATATCTTCTACTTAATCCACAGCAGTAGCCAGATCGTCTTACTCTTGCCTCCTGAGCTTGAGTTGATTTACACGTTTTTCTTTTGGTATTTTCCGATGCATCACTCAGGCTGTTGCCATCTGCGCCCCCTCATGAGGCCCCGCGTGATGGCAGTCCCCTCGGCGTGTCCTCACCGCATAGGGACTTCCGGACTTTCTCTGTGCTGGCTAACGCGAGAGGAATGTGTCTCTGCCTCGCTCATAAACCACCCCGACCCCCGCCACGCCCCCTCCCTATGCCACGCTTCACCCCCCCACCCCATACTGCGCCCACCACCACCACACCCAACGACTCCTGCACAAACAGCCTCCCTCATCTCTCTCCCATCTCGCTCTTTCTCCATTTACTGACCCCCGCGCTACGTCTCCTCTCCCAACGTCTCCTCTCCCTACATATCTTCTCCCTTGGCTCCTCCCAGCTCCTCTGTACGCTTCTCCCCTCTCCCCCACGTGATGCTCGACCCCGCCCCTCCCCTGGCAGACTCGTGCCCCAAACCGTCCCCGGCAATACCCCTTTATTCATGTCCCGCCTCTACACACCCTTCTCCTTCCCTATTCTAATCTTGTGTGCGACTCCCCGGTTTTAATCTCTCTCTCTCTCTCTCTCTCTCTCTCTCTCTCTCTCTCTCTCTCTCTCTCTCTCTCTCTCTCTCTCTCTCTCTCTCTCTCTCTCTCTCTCTCTCTTTTCTTTTCAATGTTGCCATTCCTTCTAAAAAACCATGTCTGGGCCCAAGAGATCTGAAGTAACTGTTGCCTTTTCTACTCCTCCCCATCATCATCATTATTCTCTTCTTCCACCTCCTCCTCCTCCTCCTCATCCTCCTCCTCCTCCTCCTCCTTTTCTTCTCTGTCTCTTTACCAAATTCTGAATCAGTTTTCACACCACTTATTTTTACTTTTCCTTTTAGGAGATTTTGTAGAGAGAGAGAGAGAGAGAGAGAGAGAGAGAGAGAGAGAGAGAGAGAGAGTAAACAATGTTCGACAGGATTGCACTAACACTCACATGTCTAGCGTTCCTTCTTCGTGTTTTGTTGGCAACCAAGAATAGGTTTGTTTTCTACGCCCAGTAAGTGGGACGAACATTGAGGCTCACTTGGATGTGATGGCCTCAGAGGGTAGAGACAGTGGATTGAGTATGGCAACATTAACTGGCTTTGGGACACGTTTTGATAGCACACTCGGTAGTGAAAGCAAAGGACTATTATCTACTAATTCGTCGATGTAGATAATGTGTTCTTTTTTATACATCAGTGTTAAGTTTACATGTGCTTTGTAACTCACATGGTGTTGCTTAGACCAAATAGTTTGTGTCAGTGAGCCTTGATGACCATTGATACGTATTTTGTGCACCCGACTTGTGTTTCGTCTATACATGATGACTTCCAATTGGTCTAAAATGTTTATGATTTTCTTCTTAAAATTTTCTTAAAAATCCATCTGCATCATGGATTAGAGCCAAAATATTTACTGTTTTTAAAAGATAACATATCAGATCGAATAATTGTAGAGGCACGAGTGTCATTAATTCCATCATTAGATTATATGATATGATTCTACACCACAGATTGGGTCAATGGTTCATCCCGTTCGGCGAGCAGGCCGGAGCACAGAGCCGGCGTCGCTGCACCGAACATATTGTCACGTTACGCCTTCTCACGGACATGGCTCATCGAAGAAAAAAGACAAAATTGTTTGTTACATTTGTGGACCTCAGTAAGGCTTACTACCTAGTACCAAGGAATAAATTGTTTATCATGTTGAAGTGTAGCATGGTGATGCTACCAGCGCTGGTAGCGATATACAACACTACCCAGTCAGTCACTGGCGGTGCCGTTATGACAGCCACAAGTGGGTGAGGCTGGAAATTTTATCCTTAGATTTCGTTTTATGATTTTATGTAAATCTGAAATATGTGGTCAATAAACTATCTATCTATTTATTTATGTGTGTGTGTGTGTGTGTGTGTGTGTGTGTGTGTGTGTGTGTGTGTGTGTGTGTGTGTGTGTTTATTTATCTATCTAACAATCTATCTATCTATCAATCTATCTATCTATCAATCTATCTATCTATCTATCTATCTATCTATCTATCTATCTATCTATCTATCTATCTATCTATCTATCTATCTATCTATCTATCTATCTATCTATCTATATATATATATATATATATATATATATATATATATATATATATATATATATATATATATATATATATATATATATATATATATATATATATATATATATATATATATATATATATATACATATATATATACAGGAGAGAGATATATATAAAATATATATCTTATATATATATACGTTTCGGAATATACATATATATATATATATATATATATATATATATATATATATATATATATATATATATATATATATATATATATATATATATATATATATATATATATATATATATATATATATATATATATATATATATATATATATATATATATATATATATATATATATATATATATATATATATATATATATATATATATATATATATATATATATATATATATATATATATATATATACATATATATATATATATATATATATATATATATATATATATATATATATATATATATATATATATATATATATATATATATATATATATATATATATATATATATATATATATATATATATATATATATATATATATATATATATATATATATATATATATATATATATATATATATATATATATATATATATATATATATATATATATATATATATATATATATATATATATATATATATATATATATATATATATATATATATATATATATATATATATATATATATATATATATATATATATATATATATATATATATATATATATATATATATATATATATATAGCTGATGTTAGATGCCACACGTGTTCAGATTGCTGCATGTAAGCAAGATGTTCCATTTTTTTTTTTTCTTTTTTTTCTCTCCACAATACGAAAATACAGTTGTGGGGAAAAGTTTGCAATGGTCCGATAGCAAGTTGTCACGCCCACACCTGGCTCGCCATAAAGCAACGGCCTCGACGCGACCACCAAGTGTTGCTGGTGCACGGGTGCCGCCACGCCCTCAAATCTGGGACACGCTGACTTGTAGTATTTACCTGACTTTTTTTCATTACCTAATGTCTTTAGAGAAATTCATTCAGGTATATTGACTAATTGAGTAAACATATCTCTCTCTCTCTCTCTCTCTCTCTCTCTCTCTCTCTCTCTCTCTCTCTCTCTCTCTCTCTCTCTCTCTCTCTCTCTCTCTCTCTCTCTCTCTCTCTCTCTCTCTCTCTCTCTCTCTCTCTCTCTCTCTCTCTCTCTCTCTCTCTCTTAGATACCAATGAAACATGCGAATTTTCGTTGCACTGTTTCCATAAAAATACTTACTGTATCGTATGTCTTTATCGTAGCACACCTGTGTTACATATCCCTTATCCGCGCACCTGCTTTGGTACACTTTGAAATAGCATGCATATGTTTGTTTGCTTGTTTATGCTCTTGTTTTGATTTGCGCTCAGGAACATTACATTTTCACCCTCGTAACCCATGAATAGTGATGTACAAACACGTCCAGTAAGTATGACGCTTGAGAGCCGCGAAGGAAACACTAATACTCTTACAAATTTTCTCCAGAGAACACCAAAAACCAAGTGAGGCGAGTGAACCAACACGAGGCGCCACTCACCCTGCTCCCCTCCTTGCTCCTCAGTGGCGCTAACCCCTTCTATACTGAAACGCATTTTTACCATGTTATTTTTATTGGAATTAGACTATTTTATTTACATTAGGAAGGGTTTATAGAGATGAGGAGATTAATAGCCAGAGTTTTTACTATTATAATCCCCCACATAAGTTTCTGAAGCTGTGTGTAGTCGGTAAATGTAAGCAAAATGAATATGAAAACGCGGCAATTCCACAAGGGAAAGCCGCGTAGACTTTTTCATTACAATAAAAAGACAAATACTTAAAGAAAACGTTCGTACTTTCAAGACGTTTTGTTGTGTTACTCTGAAAAATAAATAATAATGAATAAAAGTTCCATCTTACGCCGCCATGGTACATATCTCTCTCTCTCTCTCTCTCTCTCTCTCTCTCTCTCTCTCTCTCTCTCTCTCTCTCTCTCTCTCTCTCTCTCTCTCTGTTTTGGGGTCCGAGGTGGCTCCAAGCGCACGGGTTCGAATCCTGTCCACGGTCTGAATGTAAGTTGGGCTTCCTCACTCGATGCAACGGTTTCCTAGCGGGTGGGCTTTAAAATAGGAGGTACTTCGAAAAAGTATCCCCTTTAGCCCATAAATTCCCGTGAAAAGCCCACATGGTATAAATAAAAAAAATAAATAAATAATAATTCTGAAACTAGGCAGTCTCAACGCATATGATGTTACAGGTCGTGGAAACCAATGATGACTGATTTGACAAGCATTGTATGTTACGGCAGGCGTAGACAGAACACTTCGTCAGTGGAATCAAGGGCGAGATGTGGTCCAAAAGAATGAAGGAAAAATACTCAATAGTTGGACTTCAAAAGAGAAATTCTGAATAAAGGGATATTTTTAGAAGATAATTTTGTTCTCTTGTCCGCATTTACTTCGAGACGCTCTAATCTCTGTAGTACTCATTTATCTCAAGGTCCGTTAAAATGATCACCGATACTTGACACACTAATATGGAGAGCGACAACTCCACTGTATGGCCACGGAGTCAGGTGAGAAAGGGTCAGACACGATAATCCCTTAGTGAGTTGACACGTCTGTCGCCTCAAGGGAAGCCAGGAGAACCCTTTCCATTGTGTTTCCCACGGGCAAGTCCAGGCAAGGATTGTGAGTGCCAAACGGTAATCTGGGTCAAGATAGCGATGGTCACTCGGCAAACTTTAGGTGTTTTTCAAAGGTCTATTTGTAGTTGAATAGAAATATTGCCCTTAAGAACATGTTTACATTCATATGGTCTCCTTGACTTACTTTTGTTACAACTAAAATAGAAAATCCTTTAACCTCTTCAATACTGGGACACATTTTTGCCTTGAGATTTGTTTACGATTAGATTATTTTATTGACATTATAAAGGTTTATGGAGTTCAGAAGATTAATGGCTGCGGTCTTGACTATTTTAATTCCCCACATGAGTTTCTGAAGCTGTATATAATCACCAAATAGAAACCAGAATGAATATGGTAATGCGTCATGATATTGAAGGGATTAATGCCAATTATTCAGCTTTTCAATTTTTCTTGAAGTATTTACCGTACTCTAAAATGATGTCTCTCTAGTCTTTCAACCTCGTGTATTCCCTCAACTTATTATCCTTATATCATCAACATAATATAAGAACCTAATTAATCTACTTTCCTTCAGCTACTTCACAAAATCAAACAAACCTTTTTTAACAAGCCACATAACTTGAGCTTTGTTACAGGTGAAAGAAGATCAGGTGGTATTATAATTCCCTTAAGCCCTTCAGTATCATGACGCGTTTCTATATTCATTCTGCTTACCATTTAGTGAAGACTGTGGCCATTAATCTTCTGACCTCCATAGACCCTTCGTAATGTAAATAAAATGGCCTAACCGTACACAAATCTGAAGGTAAAAATGTGTCCCATTATTGAAAGCTTTAATATTTCATCAGCCAAGACATTAGTTTACATTCAAGGAAACTCTCACACTAATCAAAGAGCAGGTAAGCATAAAATTATAAGTAATATCACAAGTACCTAATCGACGCAGCTCACATTGAAATTTAGACTACTAAAGCTCGTACTTACATTTTCATAACCATCGAAGTAAAACTGAAATTTGAACGCAACTCAAACCAATGCATGTTTTTCGATTCCCTCCACCCGTGATTTCGGACGCCGGGGTAAGGAGGAGAGTGCCTGAGGTGACGTGGTGTGGGGCAGGATGGGATCGACACGAGGGGCGGCGGGGCAGGATGATGGGGTCAGAGGCTTCTCACGATGAATAGTTCAGGGGGGCAATTCCTCTTCTCATAAACCCAGTGAAGAAAAGGGACACCACTCTGAGACTAAGTTCGTGGAAAGGCACCTGGTTTTGTGAGCTTATGTACGTATGTGGGGTCCCGCGAGAATGAGTGCCGAGATTTAAGAGAGAGAGAGAGAGAGAGAGAGAGAGAGAGAGAGAGAGAGAGAGAGGTTGGGGGGACAGACAGACAGACAGACAGATAGAATGACAGATACAGAAACAGAGAGTACATAAAAAATCGTTACTAATTATAACAAAGGGAAATTTAAAAAATAAAGAAAAGAAAGTTATTTTTCCCACTGAATTTTAAGTACATTTGAAATTTGAAATGCAGTGAAGTGAAGACAAGCATATCCAAGCAACAAAGAAAACGAACTAAGGAGAAAAACACACCAAAAAAACTATCTAATTAATCCAGGCAGCAACATGTGAATAGAGAGAGAGAGAGAGAGAGAGAGAGAGAGAGAGAGAGAGAGAGAGAGAGAGAGAGTCTCATTTTCTCTTGAGTCTTAATACTACAAGTGAAACAAGACAGATTAACACAACATGGAACAGTTTGGTACTTCATCTTTATCTCCAACGCGGTACCAATCTCTCTCTCTCTCTCTCTCTCTCTCTCTCTCTCTCTCCCACATTGACCATCGTTGAAGAAAAAATCAGCAGAGCATAAAAAACAGCCAGCAGGGCATGGAGCTGCACACACGTGGGAAAGAAAGAGCGAGAACGAGAAAGAGAGAGAGGGGGAAAAAAAAAGTTAAGAAGAGGAAGGGAAAAAGTCTCAGTTTAGTTAGTTAATGGTCACCGCCACGTCCACCTCCTCGCGCGGACAGAAGGCAGCTGAGCGAACTCTTATGTAAAGTGATTACTTGAACGAACGAACGGCTGCAGCTCACCGGCAAAAACAGGCTTCACTTATGGAAACAAAGGAGGAGCGAGAGGGTGAGGCAGCCCGGGAACATCCGCTGCTGCTGACGGGAGCGGTCACAACACTGCAGCTCCCCCGGTGTGTGTGTGTGTGTGTGTGTGTGTGTGTGTGTGTGTGTGTGTGTGTGTGTGTGTATATGTGTGTGTGTGTGTGTGTGTGTGTGTGTGTGTGTGTGTGTGTGTGTTTCCTCTACCATGCTTACCAGGTTTGGCCATTTACCGTGGTCGTGTTTACAGTCAGTTTATCACCACATGGTTAATTTTACTTTGGTCACTTAGAGTAGTGCAAAAATATTCTCTTTTCCCTCCCAGAGTCTCAGATACGTACCGGAAGGACAACGTAAACAAATAGATTTATCTGTGTTCAGCTGCGATTAGACCCGTGGTGGGAGACTGGCATTCCTCCAACAGGAACACCGCGAGGTCGATAACACTGAGGGTTTCTTTAATATACTTGACCTCCGAGAGTGAGGTCTTCCGGGTGGCGTGAGGACCGGGGCGTCCCAGGCCGGTGGCTCCTGCGGCTGGCGCTGCCAGGGTACTCGCCGCCCTCTGACCTCCGTCTTGGCCTCGGGCGGTGCCCCTGATCCTCCTCGGGGGCCGGATGTGGCTCTTTCGCTGCTCCCGCTGCCCCGAGATGAGATAAAGGCCGGGATGCCCGCTTGGCGAGGGAAAGGAACGTGTGAAAATCTCGAGGAGCCTCAGCTGTCAGCACGATCATCACCTTCACCTATTGGAAACCTGACCGAATATGCGTCGTATTTTTATAGAAAATTTATACGTCATCGTTACATTCCTTACCCAAGCAGCAACCCACGCACTGCCTGAGTGAGGAGAGACGGCGGTCAGGCGGAGTGATTCTCTCACCACCACTGCCACCACCACAACCTCTTCCTGCCCATCCGTGCCGCTTTCCCCTCGTCAGGTCAACACCAATTAGGTGACGGTGACATAAAACAAACGCAGCCCAGCGGGGAGGCGCGGCATGACCTCAGCTGTTCCTGCCAGACACAAGGGCCGCCAAGCACAAGGCAGGACATGAAGCAGCCGGTGTGTGTGTGTGTGTGTGTGTGTGTGTGTGTGTGTGTGTGTGCGTGTGCGTGCGTGTGTGTGTGCGTGTGTGGATATATTTCTCTCGGCTCTCGACTGCTCAAGATACCTCGACCATTACTATTTATTGCTTATGTAAATGAGCGACGAATTTACATATGCATTGCTCTTTCTTCACCTTACAGATAGACATTATGTAAAGTTAATTGTTTTCAGATTTTGAGTGACGCAATGAATAAAAGAAATATTTCACAAAACTTAAAGAATATAATAATAATAATAATAATAGTATATTCGCTGGCCAAATGCGCAGTGTAACCTTAGAAAGAAATAAAACTCGAAAAGAAACTCGGCACATAATTTCAGTCGTCCAAAATATAACATTCCTTAAGAGTTAACGTCTAGAAGTAGTGTGGTGACCTGTGTTTGATCTTGATATTACTCACTGAAAATTGTAAGGGATGAAAACGGGAGCTGGAACTGTGTGTGTGTGTGTGTGTGTGTGTGTGAGGAGAGAGAGAGAGAGAGAGAGAGAATATTAATCACTTCTCTTCATTACCTCACCTGGCCCAACCACATCTCCATATCACCTGTATTAAAAAAAAAGGAAAGAAAAAATCAGTAACGCTTCAGCAATTACCTTTCGCACCTGCCGGGGGAGAGGGGAAGGTACACCTGCGTGAGGACAGACGCTGGGTACACCATATAGGGTCACGGGATGAGGCATTTCCACCTGTGTGACTCATTAGTGGTAATTAAGCTCACCTGACGCGTGCGGTGGGTTATGAGTGTGCAGGAATTAGTGAGCAAGTGAGGTGATGCGTGGGAGGGGGTCTTGTTTTTGGGGGCGGGGTTGGAGGAAGGAAAGGTTAGTCACTGGGTATGATGCTTTCACATGCCTTGGTTATTATACCTCTGTTAATTGTCAGAAAGTGTGGTTAGCTTTGGTTTCGTGGTGTTCTTTGTGTGTGTGTGTGTGTGTATGTATGTGTGTGTGTGCGTGTGTATGTGTAGATTTTATAATTTTCTTCATTATCTTCCTCTTTCTCTGTTTTATTATTACTGGAGTCATCATCATCATTATCATCATCATCATCATTAACATCATCATTGTCGTCATCATTACCATTTTCATTTTCTTCGTCTTCGTAATAGCTTTCATTATCTTCTGTCTCCGTTTTATTATTATTATTATTATTATTATTATTATTATTATTATGGCCATCATCCTCATCGCTATCGTCAACATTTTTAACATTACTAGTATCACCATTGTTGACATCACTAACATTTTCATCTTCCCCGGCCCTGAAATTGTCTTCATTATCTTCATTTTGCTCCTTTTTAATTTTATTGCCATCATCATCATCTTCATCGGTATGGACAACATCTTTAACACCATCAGTATCATCATTGCCACTATCATTATCGTTTTCATCTTCCCTGTCCCTGTAATTGTCTTCATCATCTTCCTTTTTCTTATTATTATCATTTCCATCATCATCATCATTATCATCAACATATTTTTAACATCATCAGCATCATTATCGCCATCATTATTATTTTCATCTTCCTCGTCCTCCTTTTCATTATTATCTACCTCATCTTAATCTTCATCGTCATTCTCTTCATCACCATCACCATCACCAATACCATCACCATCATCATCATCATCACTTACATCATAGCTATCTTCCTGATCATATTTAGCATCACTGTATAACTATTCAATTTACCATCACAGCACCCCACCCTAAGACCCTCAAGGTGAAAAAAATACAAAGAAAACGAGATCATAGACCCGTGAAAAGCAAGGAGTCTCATTAACCTCGTCATCTTTAATAAGTGAACTGTGAATAATGAGTGTAGAAATTGACCCGTTTCCTATCACACACCTCTGGAATTAGTAGAGTGAAATTGGGACTTTTTTTAGTGTGAGGTTGATTAGTCATAGTTTGTAGTGTTGGATGGAGTTAGAAGAGCTACAGACAAGTAAAGAGTACAGGTAACCGTCGTGATAATTAATTAGATGTTGAGAAAGGAAATAGAGGTTAGAGATTTATTGACTCGAAAAATATTATGAGAAATGTGATCTTTTTAATAGACAGGGAGAAAAGTAAGAGGTAAAAATGATAATAGACAATAAAATAGAAAGAAAACACTATAAAACATGAAAGAAACGATTATATGTGTTGGAAAATAAGAGACAAAAAATAAATACTCACAAAACCAGAGTACAGAACTGTCATATGTAGTGTGCATGAATCACTGCGTATATAGATGCCGAGATGAGGAGAAACAGAATTAGAGATTTTGAGACAAGTGAAAAAAAAAAAAAACCGCTTTGAATTACATTGAAATATCAGATATGTTAATTAAGAGAGACAGTGCATGTAATTAGATAGAATGATATGCAAAGAGGTTGAGAGAAACTATATTGACTGTTGTTTGGCACTTGTTTCCTTAATGCTAACCACTCTGAGACATTTTCACTTCTTCTACAGCCACTTGAATCTTTAATCCCTTCATTACCGTGACGCATTTCTATATTCATTCTGCTTGATATTTGATGATTTTATACAGCTTCAGAAACTCATGAGGGGATTAAAATAGTGAAGTCTGTGGCCATTAATCATCTGACCTCCATAAACCCTTCTTTAAACAAATAAAATAGTCTAGTCGTACACAAATCTCAAGGTTAAAATGTGTCCCAGTACTGAACGTGTGAAACTTGTTAGAAAATGCAAAACTCTTCTTTTAATCCCTTTCTTTCTTATCAATGGTCATAAATTTTTCCTGCATTACTTCTTGGTGTTGTTTGTTGTTTCGTATTGCACTGAAGGGGGTGAGGAAAGGAAGGACTTGGAAATGCAAAAGGGAAGACGAACAGTAACATTCCATCAACACAAGAGGAGGTTCTTACGTCAGGCGGATTCCAACCCTTAACACAAAGTAATACAAGTACTTTCGTAAATATTCCCCAAGTAGCAATTTCCTCGTGATCTTTAAAGCACGAATCCGGTCTGACAGCTTTGATTATTTTTTCTTCTTTTGTTATGACTGATTATTTGAAGTTTTTATTTTGTCAGTAACTTCCAATTACAGAATACTTATATCATCAGTAGCTGTCCTTATTTGAATGTTACCTCATCATTCTCTCTCTCTCTCTCTCTCTCTCTCTCTCTCTCTCTCTCTCTCTCTCTCTCTCTCTCTCTCTCTCTCTCTCTCTCTCTCTCTCTCTCTCTCTCTCTCTCGTGTTTTTCCCCTGTTTTTCCCGTTTGTTTTTCAGCGTGTGCGTGTGTGTGTGTGTGTGTGTGTGTGTGTGTGTGTGTGTGTGTGTGCGTGTGTGTGTGTGATTATGTGGCAAACCTGATAACGATGTATATTATCCCAAGTACATCTTACTGAAGTCCGATTGTGCAAATATCTCTTTCTTCTCTTATCTTCTTTGTTTTTCTGTCATCATATTTTAATCTTTCTTATTAGTATCCCTATTCTGTGCGCCATTATCATTGTCTAGAAATATTCCCATCCTTTTTCCTGCATTCTCGTCCTCCTCCTCATCTTCTTCCTCCTCCTCCTCCTCCTCCTCCTCCTCCTCGTCTCACTCTTCTTTCTCTCCCGTCTCGCCGGTCAGTCGCTGGGTGAGGGTTAATTAACTTCAGTAATAAGCAACATCCTCTGCATCACTTCCTGCTGCCTGAGCCACATTCTCTCCTCCTCCTCCTCCTCCTCCTCCTCCTCCTCCTCCTCCTCCTCCTCCTCCTCCTCCTCCTTCTCCTCATCCTCATCCTCCTTGCCATCCTTACCCTCTTCCTGCATTTATTTTTGTTTCTCATTTTTTTTTTCTTTTTTGTTCACCCTCATCCTCAGCATCTTCCTTCTACTCATCCTTCTCCTCTACTCTTTCCAGCCTCACCCTCTACCTATACTTTTCATTCCTTTCCAGGTAAATGACTGAGTACCTGCCCAGGCGGTAATGACAAGTGACCACCCTCGCGACGCCCTCCTGAGTGATTTCCCACCCTCACCTGCCTCCCTCACCTCCATCACTCACCTTTACACCTCATCCACATCAAGGTCACCTCTGTGCTTTATCCTTCCATGCTTTCTCCTCGGTTAGTCCAGCTCCGGAGATTTCAGTCACTGGTTTTATAGACTTTGCTGTTGTTATTTTTATATATATATAAGAGGGAAAAGCCAACAGAAATATAGAATAAAGGTCTATTTAGTTGCCACCCCATTTGTGGAAGCTAACTTAATTTTCTTGATTCCATCTTTCTTTTTTTTCGTTTTCTAAAGTCAGCTTTTTTTCTTTTTACTTGTATTTTTTTTTTCCACACGCACTTTTTTTTTCTTTCGCTATTCCTTAATCATATCTCCCTTTCTTCATCGTCCATACATTTCCCTATACATCCACACCTTACTCTTAATAAAAAAAACCTCACCTTTGCTTTTTTTTTCTCTCCCTCTTATTCCCTTCACCTAACCTCTAACCCCTCTTGACCCCGACCTTCTTGAATACCTCAACCTAATACACCAACCTTTCTCATCCTTTTTCTCAACTTCTATACTCTTCACAGCTTGCCTTTTGTCTCACCTTCACGCTTACAGTCATAGAAACGAAGGCTCTGTTCTCCCATTATAATTACTGGTGTCCATTGGAGGTGAGGGAGAGAGTGGGACACTGCTTATTATCCTCCTATTAACGTAAAGAGAGGTGGGTTAGTGTTAAGAGGATTGAGGACAGTTTAGGCGTGTGTTTTGCCGATCCGTAGTTATCGCAGCAGGTTCTGTTATTTCTGGTATTTATTTTGAGGTCTGATTCGTTTTGGTATTTCTTTGTGTGGTGTTTTGTTGGGGTGGGTGAAGAGTATGGAGTTTAATAGTGTGTATTTGTGTGTGTGTGTGTGTGTGTGTGTGTGTGTGTGTGTGTGTGTGTGTGTGTGTGTGTGTGTGTGTGTGTGTGTGTGTGTGATTTCTTATTATAAATGTGTTGATCTTACTATAGATGTCAAGCGATTTGTTTGTAGTAGTTTCATTTTCTTTTCGAGCCTCTGTTCTTTATCATTAATGTTTTATTATGATTATAACTCGTAGTAGTAGTAGTAGTAGTAGTAGTAGTAGTAGTAGTAGTAACAGTAGCAGTAGTAGTATAGTCTTATAGGAACACACCGCTGTCAAATTCAAATACTGAAGCTTCAAAGAGGTTGCTGAGTGTTCCTCCTTCTCTTTCTTCCTTCCTCCCTCTCCCCTCACATTTTTTTTCTATCTCTACGCTCTTTACCCCAACTTCACTCCCTCTCCTTCCTCATACTCTTTCTCCACTCATCTATGTCTTCATTCTAAGATTATTTTTATTCCTTTACTCGAACTTATTCCTTCGTTTACTTTTCATTCGTATTTTTTTTTCAATTAAACACCGACTCGCACAGCTACACTTTATGCCTCGTCTCTCTCTCTCTCTCTCTCTCTCTCTCTCTCTCTCTCTCTCTCTCTCTCTCTCTCTCTCTCTCTCTCTCTCTCTCTCTCTCTCTCTCTCTCTCTCTCTCTCTCTCTCTCTCTCTCTCTCTCTCTCTCTCTCTCTCTCTCTTGTTTCTCCTTCCTTAAAACTTCATCTTTTCATTTCTCTATTCTTCATTTAGCCTTCCTCTTTCGTTTTTACCATTCATTCATTCATTCATTTCTTCTTTCTTCATAGGTCCGTCTTGCATTTATTTATTTTTTTTTTATTCTCTATTCTATTTCTCTAAGGACTCATTACTCTCCTTCACTTCCCTCACCTTTGCTTGATCACTTCTTTCACTAACACTCACTCACTCATTCAATCAATAAGTCACTCATTTTCATTAGTCACTGCATTATCAACTCACTCATGTTTCACTCATTATACGTCTTGGCCTCCCTCCCTCACACACACACAGTTAATCCTTCCTTCCTTCCTTTCTTCCTCTCTTATATGAATATCCAAGACTCAGGACTCAGTGAAGCGAGGGACCACAACGAGGAATTAATACCAAGAGATGTTTATTTTTCCTTTCACCTGGATTGGCGCGAACCAGGGGAGGGAGGAGTCGTGACCGCATATACAGAAATAACCTCAGAAATTATGGATAGTATTGTGACAAGGCAGAACGGAGCCTCACCCTTAGTCTGCACCCTTAACCTCAATCCTTACTCGGCTCCTCTGGCCAGTACCGTTGTGTGGAAGGGCGAAAAAGGACGTGAGACTCGGGGCGAAAAGTGACGGTTTCATACCCAGAAGGTGTTCCCCGTTAAGACTGCCTTCGTTGGTTCGTTCAGTCTCTTTTACAGGTTTATGGTGAGGAGTCTATAATGGGAAGGTACATAAAGGTAATCCCCATGTAGAGTACTCGAGTGGCTTTATATGGTGCAAGTATCTTTGTGTTAGTATTATGCCTCTTGCTTTTAATATTACGAAGGGACGAGTGAGGCGGAAAGTTAAATATTCTTCATTATTTCTCCAGTGTTTTTTTATTTGAAGGTTTAGTGAGATGGTTAATTTAGGGAAGATGGGGATGATATAATTCTATGCATATTATTATTATTATTATTTTTATTTATTTAGTGAGCTACTTATTGATTTGTTTATATATTTAGGTCTCTCTCTCTCTCTCTCTCTCTCTCTCTCTCTCTCTCTCTCTCTCTCTCTCTCTCTCTCTCTCTCTCTCTCTCTCTCTCTCTCTCTCTCTCTCTCATCACCACCACCACTTTCACCACCGCCACCACCACCACCACCACCACCACCACCACCACCACCACCACCACCACCACCACCACCACCACCACCACTATCACCTCATCTCTCGCGTCCTACATGTCTCATTCTACGGTTCCCATCCAGTTAATATTCCAATCATCTCGTGACCTTAGTTTCCTGAGGGATATTGGCGTCTTATCTATTTCATTACCTTCCGTTGGGCTTAGAGAGAGAGAGAGAGAGAGAGAGAGAGAGAGAGACGCATCTTCGGCAGTCCAGGTGTCCAGAGAATGCACTTCCCTCCTCTTCCCCCCTCTCCCCCATTACCCTCCATTCTCTCTCTCTCTCTCTCTCTCTCTCTCTCTCTCTCTCTCTCTCTCTCTCTCTCTCTCTCTCTCTCTCTCTCCTCTCTCCTCTCTCTCCATCCCTCCCCCTCCGTTCCTCTCCCTCCCTCCCTCCCTCCCTCCCTCCCTCTCTCAGATCCAGCAGCCCAGTAGGGAAAGAAATTCTTCAGAAAAAAAAAACTTTCAGATAATGTAAGGTTTTATTTTTTTTGCATGTTTAACCGGGAAAGATATACGGTACGGGTAATGTCGGACAGCCATCTGGTGGACCTCAGAGGGCGTTCTTGTAGTTTTGTTGTCGCCAATTGCATTCTAATGATGTTGAGATGAAGATTGAAGCGTCCAGATACGATCTCTCCCTTCTCTTCCCTTTTTTTCTCTCTCTTTCGCGCTCATTCTCTCATTTTTTTATTCCTTATTTTATTATTGTGATGTGTTGAGGTGCAGCTTGTGGTGAATTATGACTGTGTAAAAGAAAATAGAGCAAATACTCTGGGATGTGAATATCTGACACAGAAAGAGAGAGAGAAGAGAGAGAGAGAGAGAGAGAGAGAGAGAGAGAGTCAGGATAAGAAGAAACTGGCCATCACCTTTTAGCTGAAGCCGAAAAGGAACCAACACGTTGATTTTATATCTCTTTTTTCAATCACTGACCCTATACAAAAATCTTAAAAGAAATTCTTTGAGAAAAACTGGCCGCGAAGCCCTGCCCGGCATTGAATAAAAATGAATAATGGCCCCAGAGGTCGCCAGAACCCCACCCTCCCTGCCTTGGGCCCCCGTTTCCCCACCCAGGGGCTTGGGACACTCACACGAACGGACAGAGTGACCACCGCAGAAAAAGGGAAGGAAAAAAGAATAAAAGAGGAAGTAAAAAAAGAGACGTAGAAGGGAGAGGTGTTGGGTGCAGTCCATGTGTGAGTGTGTGTGTCTCCTTCCTTCTGCTCTCTCTCTCTCTCTCTCTCTCTCTCTCTCTCTCTCTCTCTCTCTCTCTCTCTCTCTCTCTCTCTCTCTCTCTCTCTCTCTCTCTCTCTCTCTCTCTCTCTCTCTCTCTCTCTCTCTCTCTCTCTCTCTCTCTCTCTCTCTCTCTCTCTCTCTCCTCCCTTCTGTCATATAAATTTGTCTTATTATACCTGCCTTCTTTGGCTGCCACCCTTTCATTTAATGTCCGTCCGGTTATGGCTGCCGCAGGACAAACAATATTCCGGTGTGTGTGTGTGTGTGTGTGTGTGTGTGTGTGTGTGTGTGTGTGTGTGTGTGTGTGTGTGTGCTTTGTCTGTTCACATTTCTTAGTTTTGCTAGATCACAAATTTGTGTGACTTTTCTCTGCTATAAATTATCACACGAGTCTTTCTTGCGCCATTTCCAGTGTGGCGCACAAAATAGGGATTGAATATTATTATCACATATCCCAGGAAACAGAATTATGCTAGATTTTCTTTTGCTTTTGTCTTGCCGCGAGAATATCGAGAAAAACAAGATTAGTGAACCGTTCCGAGAGAGAGAGAGAGAGAGAGAGAGAGAGAAAGTAAATAAGTAAAGCAGAGCAGAGACATACCTGATAAACTCCCGATATAATCTCACCTGTGCCCTAATTATCTAAACCGACTACCTTAAAAAAATATATACCCCTTATTTTCAAAAACGTAAATTACAGCAGAAGATGAAAATGTAAGCTTAAATACGCCTTTCTTATCTTTATTCCTCTAATACATTTACTTATTTTCCTATCCACTATACGAAGAGTACGAATGATCACCGGGTTTTTTCTACTCAATCCTTCTAATTACACTTATCCATTTCTCACCAAAGGATAGAATACGATTTTTTTATCCTTATTCAGGCACAGCTGACTCAGACTTAACCATCCCCCAACCTGATATATTTAATAGTGAAGGTGAGGGTGCGGTCAGGTGACTCTCCGCCTCAGCACTTCACCAAATAATCCAGAGAGAGAGAGAGAGACGGAGGGAGAGAGAGAGAAAGAGGCGCCCAAACCTTCCCGCCGGACCACGTAATGATGGGAACACAGACCCTGGGAGGCGAGAGGAAGCAGAAAAAATACACACAAGTAAAAAAAAAATTACATATATATAATTTCCAACCCTTCTCTCTATTTGCCGCATGTTTTTTGAAGGTTCTCCGCCCTTACCTCCCCGCCTGCCTCCACTCGCTCTCTCTCGCTCCCTCTCACCAGCCTAACTGTATGTAGGCCTGGGCATTGTGTCGCCTCCAAGAAAAAAAAACTCATGGAAAATACTACGACAAAAAAATTATATATATTCTCTATCGATCATTTTGGCCCCTACTTAATAGGTGTTATGGAAGGTAGCGGGAAGGAAGGAGGGGGGGGGGAGTGACAGGTCGGCTGCACATAATGGACTCGACTTCGACTCCTCACCTTGGTCGGGAATTTAGAAGAACCATAGGCATTTGGATCTCCTTTATACTCTGCACTGATTGATGTGTCACTTTTTTATTTATTTATTTATTTATTTTTTTTTTTTTTCGTCATGTGTGCTTGTGTTGAATGAAGAGTTTGAAAATGCCTTCCACCCTGTGTTTTAATTGAAGAGTCTGTTCTATTTTGTATCATTTCACTCTTCACTATAGTATATGCGTTTAATTAGTACACGGACGATAAAAGAATGAGTAGAGATTGTGTGTAATCATCCTTTCCAGCGTCTCTCTCTCTCTCTCTCTCTCTCTCTCTCTCTCTCTCTCTCTCTCTCTCTCTCTCTCTCTCTCTCTCTCTCTCTCTCTCTCTCTCTCTCTCTCTCTCTCTCTCTCTCTCTCTCTCTCTCTCTCTCTCTCTCTCTCTCTCTCTCTCTCTCTCTCTCTCTCTCTCTCTCTCTCTCTCTCTCTCTCTCTCTCTCTCTCTCTCTCTCTCTCTCTCTCTCTCTCTCTCTCTCTCTCTCTCTCTCTCTCTCTCTCTCTCTCTCTCTCACAGCCAGCCACAAAGTCCAGGCTCTTCGTAACTAACTAACTACCAGCAAGACGGATGAGTGAAGGCTTCTCATGAGGAATCAATAATGGCCGCGTTATCTTCTTCCCACGCTGACTGACGGCCGCTGAAATATAATATCATTAACGGGAACTAAAAATAATATATAAAAAAAAAAGTTATTACTGCCAGCCAAGTCGAAAGTAACATTTGGCGTCATGAATATCACATTTGGTATCCTACATTTTTTTTTTTTCTAATTATTTTTTTTTTCATCTTCCTTGTCCTTTTTTTTTTTTTGAGTGAGAATAGAGGCCTTGCAACTGGAGGCCTCACTGGTCCTTCAACGGCCTGCTCATTCACACCCTGAGGATTGTAAAAAAGAGCAACGGATGTGATTGAAACGTGAGTGTGTGTCATGTTCCTGGACGTTGTCACAATCACATGGAGCCGTTGTTTTCCTTTGTTTTGTTTTTTTTGTATCCCTTCTCTTTCCTTCCATCAACACCTCCAGCCTTCCTTACCTGTACAATCTCTTTCTCTTATTGAATTTAGCTTCCCTTTCTTTCTTCATGTCCGTTCCTCTTCTCTGATACGTTGGAATGCCACTAAAGGAAACCAAAGACCCACGTTAAATCTACAAGTGGGCTTACGAGTGGCCCAGAAATCAGCGACTTAGTACCACGACTAAGTACTTTTGAAACATGACAGGTATTTGCATACATATTTGCGTATGCGTGCTTGGTATTATTGTGGGTTGAATTAACATAATGGATAATGCTCGTACTTCATCAATATCACATCAATCTCTCTCTCTTATGAATAATGCGGTTCAGATAAACTTGGGTTAAGCGCGGAGCCTTTATAGAAGAACGTGATCAAGCGATACTGCAGCACGTGCCTTGGTCGTCTTTACCACGGACGGACCTCTGAACAACCCCCGACGATTGCGAGAACTCTGTGTCCTTCATCGCTGACTCACCTTTCCACAATAAAACAGCGATTACAACCCTCAATTAAACCCAGGCGAAGGTACACGGTCATCATTGCCACGCTCGTTCCTTGCTACTTAGTAACCACTGCAGAGACTGCCCGTAATGACATCCAAATCAGTGTGGCGGGAAAAAGAAGCATCCCTCCTAATGCCACCCGCAGAGATCTACTTGTGTCCGCTCCCTCTTTATGCGGTCATTAATGTTACTTTGGTTAATGTCGGAGCAGCGCGTCACCCTCAAGCTCCTTCCAGCCGCCAAGACGTGCAGGCAAAAACAACTCTACCACTTTTTGTTTTTCCTATCGCCTTTGTCATCACTGTTATATCAGCCACAACTACAACCGCCAATTATTATTACCACGCTACCACTACTACCACTACCGACGCCTCCTCCTTCTTCTTCTCCTCCTCTTCCTCCTTCTCTTCTCTTCTTCTTCTCCTCCTCCTCTTCTGCCGCCTAATTCACCAGCCGTCCAGCCACCCGAGGCAGAACCCGTCCCTGCCGTGCACCGCTCCCCACCCACCTCCGCCCTCCCCTCTCTCGCCCCCCTCAATGCTGTTATCACCACCACCATCACCACGCCATGAAAAAGGCATTCTTCGCCATAACAAATCAGATATCAAAACCATAATCAAGGCCATCTTAAGTGCCGGGACACTGCCTCTGCTACCACCACCACGACCATTGCCACTATCACCACCATCACCATCACCATCCTTCCTTCCAGGCATTATCACTATCACCAAGCAACTCACCCTAAGTATTCCTATCACCACACCCTCTTCAGCCAGAACATCCCAAGTCACCACACCCTAGCTACTATCCCCGCCACTACCACCATCACTACCGCAATCACCACCACCACCACCACCACCACCACCACCACCACTAGACTCTATCACGACCAGCACGACCCCTCGAGCACGACCGACATCACCTCACCTCCCTCCCCCCAAGACCGCCTCCAGGAGCTACCCGGGGAGGCCTGGACAGGGGCTAACTTACTGGTGCCCACAAAAAGCGGCCCGACCCCCCCTCCACCTGGCTGCCTCGCCTTCCCACGAATGAAAAACGCCACGCCGGAGGAAGTGTTGCCGACGACGTCCCAGCGCAGCGCTACCCTGGTCTAGTTTCGCTATGGGAGGCAGGAGCTATTAACCCACTGACTGAGAGTGAGAAGTAGAAGTAAGAGGAGGAAGCGTTAACTGGAAGAAAAGGGACGGATAGGGACGGAGCTGAGGCGAAGGACAGTCATACTAATCCGGAATGCGATTGTGAACAGGGCTTAGAGGTGGCGAGGCTCAGGCGTGACTCGGAGCTGAGAGGCTGAAGGATGCATTAGTCAGCCAGGTACAGAGGCGAGCTAGAAGTAATTGGGCTGCGAGTGAGAGAGTTAGCCTGGCCTGTTGTGGGCTAATCAGGCTTGAGGAGGACGAGTAACTCCGTGACTGGGCAGGCTTATGGTTAGTTAGGCTTTAAGGGGAGGGACCCTGTAGGTAGCCAGCCAACATGAAAAAGAGGCGTCAGTAGGGATGACAAGAAGAGACGAGAGACTACAGTGGCGGCCGGCAGATGGTTGCTTATTTTCCTCTCTCTACTTCCTTTCCTATACTATCTGAGAGGCGGATGTGCGTGTGGATGTCACGTTTGAACCGATTTGTGGCTTGAAATAAAATACACCAATGAAAGCAAAGTGAAAAAGGCTAGTAGAATTAAATCTAATTAGGCACCTCCCTTATTGCGTCCGTCCCTCGATAGAGATGTTTAATTCTTGAAGGAAAAATCGAACATGCAAATGAGTGGAGGGTCTGAAGGGTGACCACATGCTCCTGACCACTGGGTACAGGACTGGCCACTCTCCTCCCCTTCCTCCTCCTCCTCCTCCTCTTTTTTCTACTACTTTACTCCCTCCTCCTCCTCCTCCTCCTCCTCCTCCTCCTCCTCCTCCTCCTCCTCCTCCTCCTCCTCCTCCTCCTTCTCCTTCTCCTCCTTGGTCAAAACTCGCTACTTGGCTTCTGTCCACTACTAAACCTGACACTGGTTATTTATTCTTTTTGCTATTTGTGGTGTCCTGTTACGCCTTTCTGATTCTCTCTCTCTCTCTCTCTCTCTCTCTCTCTCTCTCTCTCTCTCTCTCTCTCTCTCTCTCTCTCTCTCTCTCTCTCTCTCTCTCTCTCTCTCTCTCTCTCTCTCTCTCTCTCTCTCTCTCTCTCAATCATTCTCTTTCGTTTCTTTGTTCGATTAACCAACATCTCAACCATTTATGACTCTGTGTGTGTGTGTGTGTGTGTGTGTGTGTGTGTGTGTGTGTGTGTGTGTGTGTGTGTGTGTGTGTGTGTGTGTGTGTGTGTGTGTGTGTGTGTGTGTGTGTGTGTGTGTGTGTGTGTGTGTGTGTGTGTGTGTGTGTGTGTGTGTGTGTGTGTGTGTGTGTG
>NC_059298.1:4160553-4235553 GCF_017591435.1 Portunus trituberculatus
GGTCAGTCCTCCCTCACTCTCTCACTGCTTGTCACTGGCAAGCCATTATATTATTTTCATTATATTATTTCTCCGGTCACATTCCTTGCCATAAATATTTTGTACATCTTCGATTCCTCTTCCGCCACCATTGCCTGTTTTCCTGTCGTGCCCTTTCTACGGGTGAACAGGTCATATTTATACCTGAGCGGTGAGTAGTGAGGGTGGCGGGTTCAGGTGTAAGGCTGCCCACCTCTCCCATGACCCTGCTGCCGGAGGTCACCCACCTTGCTGAGGGTCACAGAACTACCGGCAACATTGGGACCCTTTCAGCCCTTCCCTTGTATCGTAAATCATGGTTTGCACGTCGTTATACACCAACATTTGAATTAGTGAAAGTCAGTGTGCGACCACCCAATAATGTCATTTGTTACTAGTATCATAGCTTTAATTTCATGATATCGAGCATATAACAAAAAGGAATGATTAGTTTTATCAATGTTTATGCCCCCACTCCCTCATTCCTACATTAAGCGTGTATGCAGTATCAGTAATTTCTTGCATCCATGCACCTGCATTTAAACACATGCAAAACAATACAAAATAAAAGTATATTCCCATGAAGACCTCCATCGCGGCGCGGGGCTTTCAGCGTGCAGGTATTGCCTCCAGTCCCCGCTGACCGAGGACGAGAAGGAAGACGAAGACCAGCTGTCCAATTCTTAAAATGGGCTGTTCTTCAACGCAGTCTCAGGGGCTCAGCGAGACGCGCCCCAGCCCCCTCCACAGCCCCAGTCTCTTCCACAGGCTCCAGTCACCTCCACAGTCCCCAGCCCCTTCCACAGCCCAGCCACCACCGCCCCGCACCGCTTCTCCTCGTTCAGTGCAAAAAGGGGCACTTCTCTCCCCAATGTTTCTCGTTCTTACCTTGGTATCATTTAATCCGCCGCTGTTTGTATACTACGTGCGCCCACGTGTGTAATTCACCTCGGTCGCCTGCTGGTCACTCAGCCAGTCTTCCCCATTACGGAGCAAGCTCAGAGCTCATAGACCGATCTTCGGGTAGGACTGAGACCACAACACACTCCACACACCGGGAAAGCGAGGCCATAACCCCTCGAGTTACATCCCGTACCTATTTACTGCTAGGTGAACAGGGGCCACACATTAAGAGGCTTGCCCATTTGCCTCGCCGCTCCGGGACTCGAACCCGGTCCTCTCGATTGTGAGTCGAGCGTGCTAACCACTACACTACGCGGTGTGTGTGTGTGTGTGTGTGTGTGTGTGTGTGTGTGTGTGTGTGTGTGTGTGTGTGTGTGTGAGCGGTGTGGGAGGGCACAAGCCTTTGGTTCAGTTCATAATCTTATTTCGTCATTTTGTGAGTCTAGTTTTGTATTGTCAATCTGAATATGAGTTCTTAATCGTATATTTGTTTGCTTGGGTACACCATTTGTTTGTGTGTTTGTTCGTTCTTTGTTTTGTTTTCTTGTCTCGTGTGTGTAACAGTTTCTAAATTTGTATTTGTATACGTATGTATATGTATGTGTGAGTATGTGTGTGTGTGTGTGTGTGTGTGTGTGTGTGTGTGTGTGTGTGTGTGTGTGTGTGTGTGTGTGAAGGTGCCCAGGTGTGGTGCTAAGTGTTCCCAGGCGAGTCCTCCCTCTCAGCTGATTACCGAGGTGGTCATGGCGCTCCCAGGCCCCGTGGGAAGGTCGTACCCTGGCCAGAGGTCAGCCCCGGGGCACAGGTGACCAACTCCAGGTCCCCGGGAACCGACATGGGGTCAAAGGTGACAGATACACTTTGGGGAATTAGGCGGAGTGTGAGGGAGGAGGTTGGGGGGATGGAGGAAATCAGGGTGAGAGGGTGGCTGTAGTGAACGCATCGGGAGAGGGAGAGGTGAGGGTGTAGCGCGTTTCTCATCGTTGTGGTTCATGACAGGTTGTGAGGGAGGTGCTTGTGTGTCCCAGTGTGTGGTGAGTGGTGAGTGTTCGATAGGTGAGGTGTGTGGTGTGAGGTGCGGTAGTGGTGATGTGGCCTCTGAATTCCACGATGTACAGTACAGTACTTCTTTTACTGGTTTGGTCGGTAATAAGTGTGTAATTCACCTCGGTCGTCTGCTGGTCACCCAGCCAGTCTTCCCCATTACGGAGCGAGCTCAGAGCTCATAGACCGATTTTCGGGTGTGTGTGTGTGTGTGTGTGTGTGTGTGTGTGTGTGTGTGTGTGTGTGTGTGATTTAAGAGGAGGGGAGGAAGGAATCACCTCATGGGCTGATGTAGACCAGACAGATGTGTGGTGCTGAGCAAAGCGACGCCTTGAAATCAATGAAAAAGAAAATTAAACATATTATCTTATCCTCCAAGTAATACACCATTTAAGAGACATACCTCCACTCTCTCTCTCTCTCTCTCTCTCTCTCTCTCTCTCTCTCTCTCTCTCTCTCTCTCTCTCTCTCTCTCTCTCTCTCTCTCTCTCTCTCTCTCTCTCTCTCTCTCTCTCTCTCCCATCAGTACCTCAGACAACACAAAAGTCATTGCAGGATAACCAGGCCTTATTGTTGTTTAAGAGGAGCCAACGAGGCAGACGTGGAGAACCTGATTAAAGTGAGTGACCAGCGAGCAGGAGCATGACGAGTCCGGCAATTGTCATGCACTGGCGTCGGGCGGAAAGAAACTGTGGCAAGGCAAGGAACAGCTGTCGAATTTCTCCCTGGCCGCTGCTTGCACACATCAGCGGGAAAGACTAGACATGGCAAGATACAAAGCATTATTCACGGATCACAGGGAACCACCGGAGCTTGGCGCGATCATGCAGCAGCTCTAAACATCTCGACGCATTGCTTCCACTCAGCCAAGCGAATAGCCTTTTTAAGGCAAAAATTCACCCAAACCTCACTCGTCCTGGCCAAAACTTCTCGCTAGTTCGCTTGTGGCCACCTTGGAATTATGCACGCTAGCGGATCACCCAAGTCCACAGTTACCTTGGCGAAGGAAGAGGTGCGGGAGGAGGGTGACCGAGGGGGCCGTAGTGCTCCAGGGACACACAGCTGTGGCCACGCTGACCGGTGTTCACGCAGCAAGGGAATTAAGGACGCAAGGAGTTCATGTCGTTTGTCACTTCTTGCCCTGCTTGCTGCTGCCTGACAGTGCTTGTGTGTTGCCTCGTTGCTCCTGTAGGGGTGTGTTGTATTGACAGGCCATGTGCTTTGTTGTTGTTGTTGTTGTTGTTTTAGTAATAGTAGTAGTGGTGGTAGTAGTAGTAGTAATAGTAGTAGTAGTAGTAGTAGTAGTAGCTGTTGTTCTTGTTGTTTTTGATGTTGTTGTAGTTGTTGTTTGTGTTGTTGTTGTCTTTGTTGTGTTGTTGAGATAGAGATAGATAGATAGATAGAAAGATAGATAGATAGAAAGATAGATAGATAGATAGAGAGAGAGAGAGAGAGAGAGAGAGAGAGAGAGAGAGAGAGAGAGAGAGAGAGAGAGAGAGAGATCATCTTCCTATCGATAGCAATTGTCAGATAATTACAAATAATGTATGAGCACTTAGGTGAAGATTAAAAATGTATCGAGATTTAAGCTGTAAATGTGTTGTGTTTTAGAATTTCATTAAGGTAGTATTTCAAATTTCAATGAGTAAGGTTGTGCTGTGTGTGTGTGTGTGTGTGTGTGTGTGTGTGTGTGTGTGTGTGTGTGTGTGTGTGTGTGTGTGTGTGTGTGTGAGTGTGTAACATATATGCAAATTACTAGTTATTAACTCAGAAGGTTCTTAAACAGTCATAAAACCGGAGCTTGAAATGATAAGCTACAAGGTGTTTCTTTCTTTTGTTTTCTCTCTCCACATGTTTGCCTGTTACTTCGTCAGTCAGTGCGTCTTTTCGTTTGTCTGTGTCGATAGATCTCTCTCTCTCTCTCTCTCTCTCTCTCTCTCTCTCTCTCTCTCTCTCTCTCTCTCTCTCTCTCTCTCTCTCTCTCTCTCTCTCTCTCTCTGGTCTCTCTCACACACACACACACACACACACACACAGAGAGAGAGAGAGAGAGAGAGAGAGAGAGAGAGAGAGAGTAAGAAAGTGTCAGTACAGCTGTGTGTGTGTGTGTGTGTGTGTGTGTGTGTGTGTGTGTGTGTGTGTGTGTGTGTGTGTGTGTGAGGGCTTGATATGCGTGGTCAGGTCGGCACCGAGCCACTCCAATCACCACCCATTAGCTGCGTTGGACACACATGTGGGATCACGTCCAGAGGCCAAGCTCGATGCGGCTGTTAGTGCCATTCCTTCCTCTTCCCCCCCTCTCCATTCCCGACAAGCCACCTTCTCTTCCTCGCCTCTCTCTCTCTCTCTCTCTCTCTCTCTCTCTCTCTCTCTCTCTCTCTCTTAGTCATTTGTCGGTTTTCTTCATGATTCAAGTCTTTGGGTTTTATTTCTTTTTTTTAACTTTATATTTCATTTCTCTTTCTCTTTTTGTATTCCCTTCTTGTTCTCTTCATTATTCTCCATCATTCTTCTCTTTTTGTTATAGGCCTTCTTCAATTTCCCTTTTTTTTGTGTCTAGTTTGTTTTCATCATCGCATTTTCATTTGCGTTCTATTTTCCCTGCCTTCTTTTCTCACTTTCTTCTTTCTTCCACCTTTTTTTATTGATTCTCCTTCTTATCTTTGCACGTCTCTTCCTTTGTCGTTCCTTATCTTTCCTACTTTATCATCGTCTTCCCGCTTTCCTCTTCCCGCGCGTTCTGCACCAGGACCGTATCCAAATCTTAAATCTGCCCACCCATTCACCCATCACTCGCCGACCCACTGTCCCACCTTCCTCCCTCACTGTCAGCATTTCCCACTCTGTCAACTCACCCACGTACTCGCCAAATCACTCACTGCTTTCCTGTATCTACATTTTATCACCAGCTTATTTTCTTAGAGAACTGCTTTTTATGGTACAGTAAGAGTGTCTGTGTGTGTGTGTGTGTGTGTGTGTGTGTGTGTGTGTGTGTGTGTGTATGCAGTACGTATATGTATGTATGTGTGTATGTATGTATGTTTGCCAGTTTGCTCTCTCTCTCTCTCTCTCTCTCTCTCTCTCTCTCTCTCTCTCTCTCTCTCTCTCTCTCTCTCTCTCTCTCTCTCTCTCTCTCTCTCTCTCTCTCTCTCTCTCTCTCTCTCTCTCATATCTACTTGTATATTCATTTACTCATTTACATATCTACGTTGTATATTGAATGCACACACACACACACACACACACACACACACACACACACACACACACACACACACACACACACACACACACACACACACACACACACACACACACACACACTAAACGGCATAAAACTCGGCAAGCAAATCAAGCGTTGTAAGAAAGAATGAGGAATTGAGCGAGCGTGACACATGAGGGAGGAGGGAAGGATGGAGGGAGGGAAAGGTGATGCAAGTGAGAGAAAGGTCGGGAGAGAAAATAAGAAAGAAAATTATAGTTATTGTGGGAGAGAGAGCAACACAACGGAAATTGGAAAGAAAATGTAGTTGAAGGAGGGAATGGGAAGAGGCAATAACGAGGAAGAGGACGAGGAGGAGGAGGAGGAGGAGGAGGAGGAGGAGGTGAAGGTTGTGGGAGGAATGGAATGAAGGGAAGGACGGGAGGGGAGCTTGGACTGCCTCAATAGGATGGTCATACTCGCGTGGGAAAACCTCACAGGACATGGGACTTCTTTGCATAGGACAGGTCAGTTCTCCCTCGTTAACTCCGCCTCCTTTCTACGATTTATATCACAGCAAATCTGTTTTGTCTCTTTATTTCCACAGTAATCCCTCTTTTCCTTCCTGGTGGATGTAGGAATAGTACATTTTAGGATCTCTCAGACCATATAGGGCCTTACGTGCATTGAAGTAAGTACGAATTGTGGGCCACATATACAGTTTCCATCTGATAGGATTGCCAGGACCCTGCTAGAACCCCAGGCCACCCCAGAGAGTGACGGTCCGTGTGTCCAGGTTAACGACGGGTTCGCGGTGAGGGGAATTCACCAATTTGACCCTGAGGGAAATCCATTTCTGAAGGGCTTTCTCCGGCTATTATGAAACTCGGCTGCCCTCTGTAATCTGAACTCGGTGTGGGAAGATCTGTGTATAGCTGGTCGTGTCTCAGTTCTTCCAAATATATGGACTTCCTAAATCTTGTTAGTTCGAGGCAAGGAAGGGAATGATTGCGCCCAGTCGCGTCCGCTTCAACTTTCCGCTCCTGGCTTCACGACTTTAACGTAACACTACGGTTGATATTGAAAACTTGAGATCGTTATAATTGTGTACTTGCAAAGCTCACTGAATGACATATCTACACAAATTGATTTAGAAATATCTGAAAACACTGTCCACTCAAGGTTCAGTCGCTTAAGAATTTAATAAACACTGGGCAAAAGTTTAGAGAGTTGTCAAGTTTCCTTCTCCTCAGGAACTATTGTTTAAAAACTTTACGATATTGTGAATAAATACACCATTAAGGACGTGATTCGTATAAGTTCGACTCATTATGACACAAACTCAGCCCAACACCTTGAGCTGTGCGAAACACTGATAAACTAGGAGATAATTGAATGCTTCTCCGTGTGCTCCCTTAGAGTCCCCAGAGGGCGGGAGACGGAGGAGCGGGGCCCCTGGGAGCGGTGTCGTGGGAGGCTGCAGGTCAGGAGGGCAGGGAACCATTTGTCCCGGAGAGCGAACTGTTTGTTTGCTTGCTTAGTTGTGGTGCTCGCCGCGGCCTCCATAGCGCCTCCTCGGCTGCCGGTGAGGCCTTGAGGAAGGGAAACAAACACCGTTTTTGACCTAAAATGCTGAATTCAGGTCGTCTTTACCTGCCTCCACAAGCACGTCATATGCATATCAGGTGTCCGTTTTTCACTCATAGAGAATAAGGTAGCCTTGAGATTTCCTGTCTATGCAAATCTTCGCATTCACAGAGGGAGAGGAAAGCAGCTTTGGGTCTGGTTATGTCAGGAAGTGATTATACTTATCGTAAAGCTTAGTGAGTTTTGTCTTCTCCAAGGGCTGTGAGGCCGCGGCGGGTGACTCCTCCCTGTAAACAACTAGATCACATTACCGCTTACGTCCAGCGGCTTCCCGTCCCAACGTATATCGCCTCCGTCTCCCATCCTCGTAGTCTGCCTTCACTCCAGAGCTCTCCCTCGTATTTACTTATTCACATATATATATATCCTCGTACTCCATCTCCAAAGATATTTTCTTCTCTACATTCCTTTGCGTTACTCAGTACCTCAAAGCAAAGTTTTCCTTTTTATCTTCAAGTTCAGAACCTTTACCATAATATACCGTCTTATTTCAGCACATGCCATACCTACACAGCTGTCACCTATTATCCCTTTGCTATTTGGTATCAGCCGTCTCTAATACACTAGCCTTTACTTTACAGTGTCCTCCACTTGCATACTACACCCTTCTCCTTTAATGGCTACATATCTCCCTGCCACTTAACCTCTGATATTTGAATGGCTTTGGTTCCCGATTAGGTGCACGAGACCAATCATCACCATCTCCCGCATGACTTCTGTTCTCCTCTCCCCACACACACTTGCATGTTTTACTGAGGCTCAGCTTTGGTAAACAGTGGTATTAGCCCCGCCTTATCATTATCCATCTTAAACAAGCTATCATGCGGAATAACTAAGTAATTATTCCCCGCACCATATCCCTACTACCTTCCTCCGCCTTCAAGCTGCGGCCGCCCTCCTGGAATGCCTCAGGAAGTGCCCCTTCAAAACAACAACAACCCACCGATCCCGCCTTTGTGTCCTGACGCCGCAAGGACCAGAATACGGCGAGCTGTCCCATTACCCTCGGAGTCTCCAGGTGGTCAGCCCTGTAACGTGTTTATTCAGGAGAGCGATGCCCTTCTGTCCTGTGCAATGGCTCCCTGCCGTGCCTGGGTCGTACCGCCGCCCCCAACACCCGAACCCGAGCTGCCTCACACTGGCGTCTTTGTCCCAGTCATGATCACCGGTGGCCAGTTAACCCGCTGAGAGAATGGTCGGCATTTAGTCACCCACTCGCTTGCTTGGGGGGCTTAACTGCGTGCCTTTGTGGGGCCCTTTAGTTCACTGACGTTTCGGGTTCTTTCAAATGCGACATAGGCTACAGAAAGGCTGGAATGTCACAGTAAGAGACTGCCTAACTAACTCCCTGTATCCCGAGTCTCTTAACTTGGACTTGTACACAAAAGACGAAGGTATTTAAAGGTGAAAGAGTAACATGGAGGGAGTGAAAGAGAAAACGGACGTGTTCCAGGTGTTTGGTAAAAGAAGGGCGGAATGCAGCGACTGACTGACCGACTTGACTGACTTGCCGTGCCGCCCAAACAACATTCCCTCACGGCTTGTCGTTACGCGGAGTGAGGTCACCGGCGGTCTGTTTCCTCCCAATGAGGTCACAGGATGGTATAACAATGCTTCTCCCCTGAAGATGCCCACCTTCCACACGCACACGGCTTCTCTCTCTCTCTCTCTCTCTCTCTCTCTCTCTCTCTCTCTCTCTCTCTCTCTCTCTTGGATTTTTGCTCTCTCATCGTCCTTCACTATGTAACATATGTTCACTTCATAATACTATTCATTATCATCCCCATGAGGCGGATGTGACCCCCCCCCCTCAGCCTCCCATACCCCCGGGCCTTCCCACCGGCGCTCTCACCATGTAACCACTGTGGCCAAGTCAGCTTAGGTCAGGAGAGCGCAGTGCGGGTCAGGGACGGAGAATGGTGGGGGGGAAGGAAGGTGAGGTCGGCCACTCTGGTACATTCTTCCTGTCGACGTAAAGATTAGAGCCACTCACACTGAGAGGAAAGGAAGTGTTTTACGTGGTGTAGACTGAGGATTGAGAAAAATAAGTAATGTAGGTTTTACAAATACACACACACACACACACACACACACACACACACACACACACACACACACACACACACACACACACACACACACACACACACATATATATATATATATATATATATATATATATATATATATATATATATATATATATATATATATATATATACGTATAGAGAGAGAGAGAGAGAGAGAGAGAGAGAGAGAGAGAGAGAGAGAGAGAGAGAGAGAGAATCACATTCTTATTTTCATTTATTTATAAAATCATACTTGGTGACCAGCGGGAGTTCTCTGAATTTCAAACAATGTCAGCAATACTGAGAAGAATGTGTGTCGATTCGGCGAAGGATACAGCGGAGGAGTAAACACACAACGCCACATACCATTACAAAGCCCATCTGTTAGTCGCGGTCCACACCCTGACGCCGAGACTTGTACGGAATAATGAAAACAACTTGTTGACAAACACTTATATTTCTTTCAGCGCAGCCAGCTTTCCTCGGTGAGTGTTGGAGACACGCTTTGTGAAGAACATTTTTAAACGAAAATCTTACTGATATTTATATTCAATCTTGAAAGATTTATCATAAGAGAGCTCTGCTGGTTCAATATTGTAGTGACATTGTATCTCGACTTCAAAATTAAGGATATTTGAACTAATCCATTTGGTATTTTCTTGAACGTCCCACAGTTTCATTTTCTTTGCTATTGTTTAGCCTCATTACACAGTGACGCGAGATCCTTGTCAAAGATTCCTTGGTCTCTGTTACATCGCCGTGTAGCTCTGTCAGCCTTATCTGTGGCGAAGTGATGCTGATGTAAGTGTCATCCCATGCCCTGAGGAACGCCGAGGCGGCCCAAAGTGTTACAGATCCTTCATGGGCTATGGAGGTGGTGGAGATCTTCAAGCCTGGCCTGGGGACCACTACACAGGCCTCTATGGGACTTCATGAGGGCACCGCTTTGGTTTGAAAGGAGAGAGAACTGCCGCATCTGCCCCAGGCAGAGTCCCTGTTATAATAAGGTCACGTGCAAGGGCATCAAGGCAGCCATTATCTCACTTAATATCAATGTTTGCACACACCGACTACCTGCTGGTCTATCTGAGCAGTATCTCTCCGCCTCAATGGCTGCTGAGGTGCTAATCTGACAAGCACTTTTCTCTCTCTCCTTTTTTGCGATATTAATGATGGATTTATTTTTAGGTTTAAACAAGTTTAGACATGCAGGAAGGTTTAACTTTCATTTAATGCAAAAGAAAGTCAAGTAAAGGTGATATATTGAGCAAATAACACATATTGTGGATTTGTAATTCCAAAAAGAAAGTTAAGACAGCTCTAGGAGGAGGCCGCACAAGCGGCTGAGTCACCAGGTCGTGCACACGTTCCTCTGGTCCGCTGAACCCCACAGTCCAGTGACTGGACCGCGCCAATTAAATGTGTGCTTCTGCCTCGGCACACGCCTGGAATTCCAACAGTATACACGTGGATCGCAGTTCCTCCTACACCAGTTGTGATCTGAAACACTGGTCGAGACAAAGAAGATTACCGGACCTCAGCAGCCGATCAGAGCAGTCACGCACCCATCAGAACCGTGGTGGCCATCAGATAGCAGGCGGCGGGTGGCTGGAGATCAGATACTCCAGAACGACTGTCGGAAGCCAGGCTGGTACTCAAGTCCACCTGACGCCCAAGAATGTTAATCCTTCAGACTGACTTGCCTGAGTACGTGGCGGCTCGGTGCCTGTCCCAACCTGGCCTGACAACACTCAGGCAGGTGTGTGTGTGTGTGTGTGTGTGTGTGTGTGTGTGTGTGTGTGTGTGTGTGTGTGTGTGTGTGTGTCTGTGTGTATCAGTGTGTGTGTGTGTAATTCACCTCGGTTTTCACCTCGGTTGCCTGCTGTTCACCCAGCCAGTCTTCCCCATTACGGAGCGAGCTCAGAGCTCATAGACTGATCTTCGGGTAGGACTGAGACCACAACACATTCCACACACCGGGAAAGCGAGGCCACAACCCCTCGAGTTACATCCCGTACCTATTTTACTGCTAGGTGAACAGGGGCTACACATTAAGAGGCTTGCCCATTTGCCTCGCCGCACCGGGACTCGAACCCGGCCCTCTCGATTGTGTGTGTGTGTGTGTGTGTGTGTGTGTGTGTGTGTGTGTGTGTGTGTCTGTTTCTGTGTGTGCGTGTGTGGATATATATATATATATATATATATATATATATATATATATATATATATATATATATATATATATATATGTGTGTGTGTGTGTGTGTGTGTGTGTGTGTGTGTGAATGGAGAGCGTCTTTGTTGCGTGACAGCAAGGGGTATCGTGGAGATCGCCCTGGTGTCAGCGGCGCCGTGCCTCCCCCACCGCGTGAGCCAGGTAGGCTTAGGACAGGTTAGATGACGTAAGGCGCCAAGACAGGGAAGACGCAGGCCGTGACGACTCTTTTTGTCCTCGCTAGAATGTTCCGTGGTGTCTTAGGATGTACGGTGTGTGTGTGTGTGTGTGTGTGTGTGTGTGTGTGTGTGTGTGTGTGTGTGTGTGTGTGTAATTCACCTCGGTCGTCTGCTGGTCACCCATCCAGTCTTCCCCATTACGGAGCGAGCTCAGAGCTCATAGACCGATCTTCGGGTAGGACTGAGACCACATCAATACACAACACACCTGGAAAGCGAGGCCACAACCCCTCGAGTTACATCCCGTACCTATTTACAGCTAAGTGAACAGGGGCCACACATTAAGAGGCTTGCCCATTTGCCTCGCCGCTTACCGAGACTCGAACCTGGGCCCCTCGAATGTGAGTCGAGCGTGCTAACCACTACACTACGCGGTGTGTGTGTGTGTGTGTGTGTGTGTGTGTGTGTGTGTGTGTGTGTGTGTGTGTGTGTGTGTGTGTGTGTGAAGTTGTTTTACGTAAGGCCGTGTGTGGAGGAGAATGTGCCACGAGGGGTTTGGTGAAACGTGGCCACGGTGTTTTATTTGTTTCGTCTCACTTAATCAAGTTATCTTCGTTAGTTTTATTTGAGCATTTGGTGTTTATGTTTTCCGTCCACCCTCACGTGTCGTGCTCTTCCCTCGCCTCTTTGTGCAGCGAGTTAGCGGGGATCGAGATAGAAACATTTGGTGGACTTAGGTGAAAAACGTATAAGATTTCTTTCCCTACCTGAGCCGCAGCTGTTGCCATCACACATTCCTGGCGAACTTAGATCACAAAGATTCGTAACTAATCTACGCATGTTCTACAAAAATAGCTCCTTTGAATAATCAGCCGTGAAATTAACTCGCTTTAAGTGCATTAAACTCCTCTCTTACGTAAGTCGCGTTTCTCTTCTTCGGTACAAATATAAACTCTAAATGTACTTTATGTTTTCTTTACTGTGCATTGAAGCTGTGGCACTGCATGAAAAGCTATCTTAATGTTGTTTATTTACCACCATCATCACCCACGTCTTTTATCTGCATGTGGTCGGGCAGAATAAACGATAAACGAAAAGCTTTGCAACCTCACGCAGGTAAAATATTGTTCCTTTCCAGAGATAGCTTGACAGAGTCGGGATTTCACGCGTTGGTCGTTTCTATGGCCGGTGTGGACAAGGCGGGCTGATAGCAGGAATTAGTGGTGGCAGGTGTGACCGGTCCCATCCGTCTCGCGAGGCAGGGGCGGCAAGCTGGTTATTTGCCGGCGCGCTGAAGGTTCTTGTGAAGGTGAGATGTCAGGCCGAGCAGCAAGATAAGGGACTCAGTAACGCTGCCTCATACTCTCTCCGCGTCAGTGTTACCCGTTTAGAGGAAGCACTTTGCATATGAAGGTTGATTTAAATGTTGGTGTCCCGGTTTCCATCTATGTCAGCTATGTCAAGTAACTAAAAAAGGGAATCTTACTCTCTCTCTATTCTTCGTTTTAACTCCCACCATCTCACTCTTCGCATATTCATCTCTTCATATCTCCCTCCACCTCCTCACTTACTCATCCCTGCCCTCGCTCGCCAACCATCCACTTATCTCGGCGCTCCCGGCTAGGCATCCACACCTCCACCAGGCCTGACCCACTCACCTGCCCACACCTTACGAGCTTCTATTATAGTAACCTGTTATCAGTTCAGGCATATGTTTGTACTGTACTCTGATCCTGTTTTCTTTGTCTTTTCCTGTTCGTTTTTTTTATATAACGCTTAATGATAGTGGCGAGAGAGAGAGAGAGAGAGAGAGACGACACGTGCATCCAAGTTGGAAATTCTAACACACTCCGCCTTAATCTTAAACACACACACACACACACACACACACACACACACACACACACACACACACACACACACACACACACACACACACACACACACACACACACACACACACACACACACACGCAGCCAAATACAATCGCTCAGGAAAGAGACAAACACGCCCATTACTTGAAGTGTCCTGTTGACCTTTCATTGGTGGCCCTTCTGAAGAGTTTCCCTCAGACAGAAGACATCTCTCTCTCTCTCTCTCTCTCTCTCTCTCTCTCTCTCTCTCTCTCTCTCTCTCTCTCTCTCTCTCTTTGATGATTTTCCGTAATAAAAATAAAACCGAGTGAAAGATTTTTAAAACTCGTACATTCCTGAGTGTGTTTCTATGTTTCCTTTCTCTTTTTTTTTCGTGTGATGAGCCAGTTTCTTCTGTACCTGCTTTTATGTTTCTGTTGTTGAATTTCCTCCCCCGTCTCCGCCGCGATAACCTCCTCGGGAATCTGGATCATGAGGCAGTTTCAAGTTTACTTTTCTTGTTTTTCTATTGTTGTTACTCGTTAAAACTGTTGTGGACACGACCGGACAATGCCAGCGATCAACGCCTACACGTGTGTTTTTTTTTCGCCTATTGTTTTTTTTTTTTTTTTTTTTTTTGCGTGTCTCCGTGGTTCATTTTAGGTTCGTTTTGCACTGAATTCTGTGTTAGTGTGTTTACTGCGTTTTCTCTTATGGACGATTGCCACACACACACACACACACACACACACACACACACACACACACACACACACACACACACACACACACACACACACAGATGAGCGGAGAGAGAGAAAGAATAGCCACCTGTGCACATGTAAATCTTGAATTCTGGCAAGGTAAAGACACGTCTGTACATCACTGAAGGACTGCTTGCGAATGGTAATGAAGCGGCGCGTCCAGTGCAGAGGAACATCGATCTTAGAGGTGGGCGAGTTGACTGCTGGTGTGTGTGTATGTGTGTGTGTGTGTGTGTGTGTGTGTGTGTGTGTGTGTGTGTGTGTGTGTGTGTGTGTGTGTGTGTGTGTGTGTGTGTGTGTGTGTGTGTGTGTGTGTGTGACTTCATGGGTTAGACGTATATCAAGAAATCATGCAACATTTCGCATCGCATCGTATCACTTACTCAAACACACACGATTTAACACACACACACACACACACACACACACACACACACACACACACACACACAGGCATATACTTTAAGCGCATTACACATCTTTTTTCTCCGAGTGCCCCACGGGGAGTAAACATAACGAGCAGCTGAGACTAGGAAATGTTGCCTCTTCCGCGTGTCCCCGAGTGGCGGCAGGAGCGGCAACAACACATAGACACCAGTGAACTGACAAAAGATCTGCCTCCTTAAAATGGACAAAGCGAATTTCTCCTTGCGATGCCCTAGAAAGCGCTGCCGGAGGTCCTGGTGGCGGAGGAGCAGCAGGAGGAGGAGAAGAGGTGGGGGAGGAGGAGAGTGGATAATGGAGGTAGTGGGCGGGAAATAAGAATTGCTTGCTTGACATAAAACCGGAGCGTGAAAGGTGAGGGTCGATGTTGAGGACAGGTGTTGCATTAGAGCTTATAACAGGTGGGCGGTGGGTGGGCGGTGGTCTCGTTAAGGTGTGGTTCGATGCTTGAGGCGTGATGGGCGGAAGGGCGACCGTTGAACTGGAAAGGTGTGTGTGTGTGTGTGTGTGTGTGTGTGGGTGGATGGGTGGGTGGGTGGAGGTACAGGTGTGTCTGGCGCGGGTGGGGGTTGCGGGCGAGACAGGTGCGGGAGGTGATGTATGGGTGGGTGTCGGGAAGGCGGGGCGGACTGCTGCTCTTGTGGTCAGAAAGCTACGGGGGGTCATCGCGAGAGAGGCTGAGGCTGGCCCGCCGTGTAGACCCTCCTTCTCTTTCCTTCGTCCTCCCTGTCTCCTTCCCCCTCTCTCCTGTCTCCATCTCTCCCTCCTTCCTTTCTTGTCTGTCCTCCACTTCAACCTTGTTCTTTTTTCCTCTGCTTCTTATCATTTTATTCTTTCTTACTCATCTTTTTTGTTGTTTGTATTCCTTTTTTTTTCTCCACTCTTGTCTCTGTACTTTCTCCTCTGTTTTTATTTCTTCTCCTCCTCCTCCTCCTCCTCCTCCTCCTCCTCCTCCTCCTCCTCCTCCTCCTCCTCCTCCTCCTCCTCTTCCTTTTCCTCCTCTACCAGATTTTCACACCTTATCCCTCCCCCTTCCACCATACTGCTACATCTCCCAAGATCATGCTATTCCTCTCTCCTCCTCCTCCTCCTCCTCCTCCTCCTCCTCCTCCTCCTCCTCCTTCTCGTCATCTTCTCGCACCTGCTCCTCTTTATTTCCATCACCAGAACCTCACAAAGACTCAGCCTTGAACAGATGTATCATTTTGTGCATTTCTCTCTCTCTCTCTCTCTCTCTCTCTCTCTCTCTCTCTCTCTCTCTCTCTCTCTCTCTCTCTCTCTCTCTCTCTCTCTCTCTCTCTCTCTCTGCGTTTTTTTTTCATTTTTTTTCTTCATTCCTACGATTGTTGCTATTTCTTTGGCATTATTTTGTTATGAAGTTTTTTTTCATTTCTTGAGCATTTTTTTATTATTATTATTATTAACTGATGATCCTGATTTCTTTTATTTTTTTGTACAAATCAGGTGATTCTTTAAGTCGATGAATAATTAATAGAATGTATGTTTGATATATCGAAATTCAACATGTATTTGGTAGTTTGATTGCACACAAACGCCTTAGACTGTGATAACGATGGCGATGGTGATGCTGGTAATGATAATGATTGATACTGTGATGATGACGATGGTGATGGTGATGGTGATGGAGATGGTGATAAGAACACAAGAAAATAGTGAATCTGCAAGAGACTGTCAGGCCTACACGTGGCAGTCCCTGTATGAGAAAAGCTATCTAGTTCCATCTATCATCCCCACCCATATGTTTATCTAATCTTCTTCCATAAAACTTAATACTTGTGAAAGAAAGAAGCAACTAATATACAACTTGCCAATAATTCCAACGATATCACTTGAGCGACAAAATTTACACCACAAGTTAGGAAAATAAGATAAATAAAAGATATACAGTAAATAATAATGACACGAAACTCAGTGAAACATTTAAACACTTCAGCAACAGGGTTAGTTTTCATATTCATTCTGCTTACTATCTGGTGATTTTATACGGTTTCAGAAACTTATGTCATGGATTAAAACAGTGAGGACTCAGGCTGTTAATCATCTGACCTCCTTAGACCTTTCATAATGCAAATAAACTCGTCTAATTACACCCAAAAGTCAAGGTAAAAATGTATCTCAGTACTGATAGAGTTAATACCACACAGCATATGCTCTTTATTACGCCAACACACACACACACACACACACACACACACACACACACACACACACACACACACACACACACACACACACACACACACACACACACACACACACACACACACACACACACACACACACACACACACACACACACACACACACACACACAGTACAGCACAAGTGGCCAGTGAAGCGTGCAGCGAGAGTATACCTGGCCGGCATTAGCGATAACTCCAGCATATTACACACAAAGGCTCAACAGGACGATAAATTTCACTTCCTTTGGCCATGTATAAGCTCCCCAAACATGGCTTCCCTTCCCGCCTTCCTTCCCTAACAAGCAGGAGGACTCTTCGTCTGGCTCCGCTTAACCTCTTCAGGACTGGGGACGCATTTTCACCTTGAGTTTTCAGTGTGCTTAGACGATTTTATTGGCATTAGGAAGGCTCTATGGATGTCAGAAGATTAATGGTTACAGCCTTCACTATTTCAATCCCTCATATGAGTTTCTGAAGCTGTATAAAATCACCAAATAGTAACCAGAATGTATATGGAAACGCGTCCTGGTACTTTCCACCTCTTGACTCCCACCACACGTCACTCCGTATAGCTATTGAAGGCGTGGGATATGAGAGTGCTTTCCTGCTTCTCCCTTGAGCACTTGCCAGGAGGAGGAAGAGCAAAATGGGGAGTGTGAGTTGAAAAAGGGAAGAAATTTGTGGGTGGGAAATAAGCCCCATCCTGATCTCCGGATAATGTGTCCCTCTTTCTTCCCTAACGATCTCCATTCTCATCCCCTTCTGCGCTTTCCTCCTCGTCCCAGGAATTCCGCCGACAATCCTTTCCCACTGGGCACGTCAGGATCACAGCGTTACCAAGAGCTACGTTACAAGCGCACTGTTACCGCCTGCCTCACGTAACCAAAGGAATTGAAGGTTTTAGTACTCAAATATCTTTTTACCCATGCAGTTTATCGCCTCGTCTGTACATTGAGGGAAGGCAAAGGCTAAAGGAGTGTGGATTTAGTTCACAAGCTTTGGTTTAGAGAAGAGGAACAGCGACAGGCGGCAACTGTGTGTGAGTGACCACCCCGCGGGCTGGGCTGGTCACGGCGGCCTAAGGGGAAGGAGGAACTCAAATTATTACGTTAACGATTTTCTTTTCTTTTTTTTTTCTCATTTTCGGATTCATATTAGTGAGTAGTTCGGCTGGAAGTATGTTAAATATAGTGCAATTTCTTTTTTATTATTATTATTGTCATTATTATTATTATTATTATTATTATTATTATTATTATTATTATTATTGTTATTATTATTATTATCTAATGTGTTACTGTTTGTCAAAAGTGTGAGAGATGATAGAGTGACTGTGGAAAGCGTCTGATATTTGTTGCTTTTTTGGGGGGTTGAGTTTTTTTTTCTCTCTCTCTCTCTCTCTCTCTCTCTCTCTCTCTCTCTCTCTCTCTCTCTCTCTCTCTCTCTCTCTCTCTCTCTCTCTCTCTCTCTCTCTCTCTCTCTCTCTCTCTCTCTCTCTCTCTCTCTCTCTCTCTCTCTCTCTCTCTCTCTCTCTCTCTCTCACACACACACACACACACACACACACACACACACACGTACACCAGCTCACCACACTGTCACGTACCCTAAAATTAGGCGTTTTATTACCACATCACCTGAGTGTGTTCCCTTAATTCATACACCTGTAATTTTTTTTTTCATTATTATTATTATTGTCCCTATGAGCCAGCCTGCCTCTCTCATTGTTTACTTTCTCTTCTTAGTATCTGCCCACGTTTCCTTTCCTGTTTTTTTCTTACTGTTTTGTTTGTTTTTATTCCTTCACTCTTTTATTCTACCTGTCAGTGGTGTGATGTGAGTCCTTTTATTCCGCTGCTCCTTCTTTTATTCCTCTTGTGATGGCGTTTTATTTTGTCTCTTTTAGCTTATACTTTCTCTTGTTTGTCTGTCTGCCCACATAACTGTTTCCTTAACTGTCTCTTCACTTCCTCACCTCCTTCCCCGTGTCAGTGTTATGTGAGCTCTCTTGTCTCACTTCTCTTAGTTTTATTTTTTCCTCATAATCCTCCTGTTTTTTTTTTCTTCAGTTTGCTCTTTCTTTTCCCATTATCTGTCCAGAATGAAAACATTGTCTTCCTCTTCATCTCTTTTTTTTTTTTCTCTTAAGTCTTCAGTTTCACCATCTTTTCGTCAGTTTGTTGTGAGATATGTTATCCTGTTTTTTTTTTTTTTTTTTTTTTTTTTTTACCTTTTGTTCTTTTTCTACTGACTGTTTCCTTTAGTTTGCTATTTTTCTTTTTTCATTTAGCATCAAACCAAACTATTCTCCATTTTTTTTTAACCCGCTTGATTTCTTGATTATTCATGTTGCCAATATATATATAATCAGTACATCAGTTAATCAATTTACATTTTTCTACTTATTTATCAATCTATGTATCTCTCTCTCTCTCTCTCTCTCTCTCTCTCTCTCTCTCTCTCTCTCTCTCTCTCTCTCTCTCTCTCTCTCTCTCTCTCTCTCTCTCTCTCTCTCTCTCTCTCTCTCTCTCTCTCTCTCTCTCTCTCTCTCTCTCTCTCTCTCTCTCTCTCTCTATATATATATATATATATATATATATATATATATATATATATATATATATATATATATATATATATATATATATATATATATATATATATATATATATATATATATATATATATATATATATATATATATATATATATATATATATATATATATATATATATATATATATATATATATATATATATATATATATATATATATATATATTTACTTATCTATCTTGTAATCTATTTTACCTATATGTCTATTTGTCTATCTGAATATCTATTTCTCTTTCTATATCTATCTATCTATCCATTCATTTTCTTCACTTCATCACAACACAACATATCCCAGAAACTGTACCAACCCAGCCGAGGCAAGGCGAGGCAAGGCAAGGAGTACAAAGGCATATTTATCGTGGCCACGGTGCTGGAGGCGCGAGGCGTCGTCCCCTCCTCTCCTTCCTTTCCTGCTTGACGGAGGAGGCATCACGCTGGCCTTAATGTGGGATAATGACCGCGATATGTAATGATTGGGCCGCGCCGTTGTGTCTGGGCTGGTCCGGGGCGGTGGAGTGGTGGTAGGCCAGGGGTGGTGGTCGCTCCCCGGCCGAGACCTAATGACCACCCACTGCTAGCCCGCCCCACCTGTAATATATAGACCTATAAGACCTCTCCTCCTCCTCCCCTACCTACCTTACCTCCTACGCCTCTCTCACCTTCCCTCCCTCCTCCCTCTCTTCCTCTACCCCTGTCTCCGCCTCCCTTCACCCTTCGCATTACTCGCTTTCTTCTAATTGTTCCAGTTCATGAGTGTTTTGTTCTCCAGCTGCAGTGTGGATGTGGTCTCAGGTTAGGAAGTAGGCGCCGTGCTCCACTAGACGCTGCTCCTTCCCAGTGCAGCGAGGCCTCCACTCGCCGGCTCTGAGGGCCTATTATGGCTATCGTCCACCTTCTCACCTCATATCCCACCTCCCACCGCCTCTCCTCCTTACCACTTCTGCCTCTACTTCACCGCCCCACCTCCTCCCCTCGCCCTTCTCATTACCCTCTCTCTCTCGCACCACTCTCCGTTAACCCCCTCTCCCTTTCCCCTTCTGTCCTTTCTATCCTCCTCCACCTCCTCCTCCTCCTCCCCTCTCTTCTCTCCCGCCCCTCTCTCTCCCTCCCTCACTCTCTAGTCTCTTCCTCTTCTCTCTATTCTCTAGCGGCCTCTCACGCACACGAGATGTTACAACTCACGACGCTTCCCACGTGGGTTTATAGATCTACAGTGCTCTCCTCCTCAAGGCCGTACGTGGTGTCTTTGTCTCTCTCTCTCTCTCTCTCTCTCTCTCTCTCTCTCTCTCTCTCTCTCTCTCTCTCTCTGGTGTCGTAAATTTTGTACTTTTCAGCGTTTGGGAAAGTGGAATGCTTGGAAGGAAGAGTTGGAATAAAGCTTTAGGTAACTGTGATGTGTTTCTTCAGCGTGTAGTTTTACGTAAGTGTATAGAGAGTGAAGGGTTGATGGGTAGGTGTGTGTGTGTGTGTGTGTGTGTGTGTGTGTGTGTGTGTGTGTGTGTGTGTTTGTGTGTGTGTGTACGTTGTCAGGGAGGGTGCGACGGGTATGTGTAAGAAGGTATGGCATGTGTGTAGAGGTGTTTGTGTGTGTGTGTGTGTGTGTGCGTTGCCAGAGAAAGGTGTGACGAGTATGTGTAAGGAGGTATGGCATGTGTATAGAGGTGTTTGTATGTGTGTTTGTGTGTGTGAAGGTGAAAGAAAGGCTGAGTGATGTAGTGAGAGTTTCGACAGTCGTATAGTGACCTTTCTTGACTCTCACACGTGTTATGTAATCTGATGCTCAGTGATTCAGTCAGTTATTGTAATTTGTCGCTTTCATTCATTAATTTTCTTTCTTTTATCTTTTGAAGTTATTTGTGAGTATTTTTTTTACTTTATTTGTATTTATTTGTACTATGTGGTGTCCTAATTCATCTTTCCATTATCTCATTATTTAGTTTTTAATCAACTTCTTTCTTGAGTCAGTACATTCATTCATTCATTTACTCATTAATTTATTCATATTACATTATTTACTCACCATTTACTCATTTATCCATTCCTCACTCACCAATAGGGCATTATTTGTTCATTTATCGATTTTTGTCTCGCCTGTTTTCCTCCTTATCTCGTAACTCACTCACCTTTCATTCACTCGTCTCCTGTCTCTTTAAACACCTGTACTCACCTGTTCTTTGCCTCATTCTCACCTGTACTCATTCTATATGGCTTGTAATTACTGACTCGTCTGCTCACTCACTTAGTTTGTATTCCTTTCGGTCGTTTATCAATCCTTTCACTTGTTGTTTCTTCGTTCATCCTTCATCACCACCACCACCACTAGCACCACCACCCACAGGCGCTCGCTCGCTCACTCGCTCGCCCGCTCATTCACTCACTCACTTTCACCATTCCATTCATACACGTTCTCTCCCTCCCTCCCTTCCTCCTTCTCTCCTTGCTTCCCCTCTCTCTCTCTCTCTCTCTCTCTCTCTCTCTCTCTCTCTCTCTCATCAAGCCATTCGCATTCTCTTTCTTTCTCTCACTCTTTCCCTATCTTTATTTTTTTCCATTTATCAGTCAATCTCACGCACGCACTCACTCACGCACTCACTCACGCACGTACTCACTCACTCAAGCACTCACGCACGCACTCGCTCACTGACGAGAAATAAGTGATGGTGAGGACGTGGAGAGTGGAAGAGTGATGGGAGAGGAAAAGCCTTGTAACTTTTAACTTGTAATCCGCCCCAGGTACACACGCCCTTTGCTCACCCTGGGAGGTGTAACCGAGAGCCAGGTACAGGTACAGGTGACCCCGGTGGCCAGGACGCTCGTGTGGTCCTGCGGGTCACGGCATGACCTGCGTGAGGCCTCAAGAGAACCTGCGGGACCTGGAGGAGGGACCATTAGGGACTGATCGTGAGTGGGAGGACGCCAAACGGAAAGTTGGTATTTGCTCATAATTTATCGTTTTATAATGCGGGGAAGGAAAAACCATCAGGCATTTCTACGCAAGTTTTCCTCTTTAGGGATCGTGATGATAATGTGATGATAATACACTGTGCTTTTTTTTCTTTCTCTCTATTACTGTTGTTGATTTGACCTAAAAAAAATGAAAAAAAAAAAAGGCAAATTTTGCGTTTTTGCCTTGACCTCATTTGTGATTAGGGAAGTAACGAAAGATCACACACACTTACACACACACACACACACACACACACACACACACACACACACACACACACACACACACACACACACACACACACACACACACACACACACACACAGGCACACACACACACACTCACCTTCTGACATCATTACCTCTACGCTGGATAATGATAGTGAATAATGACGGGTCGTGAGGAAGATTCACACGCGTCGTAATTTATACAGCACTATGTCCTCCACCTTCCCTTAGTATGCATTCCGTTCCACACCATCGCGTACCATGTAGTGCAGTTCGGAGGCGAGTCTGACCCGGACATTAGCGCTACTGTCACCCCTTAGCCGCCGCCGTGCCAGCCGCCGACGCCACCAGCACACGCGACTCTTGTGGTCCGGAGGGGCGGCTGGGGGAGCTGTTCAGGTCACCCCCGCAGCCCCAGGGTTATCTTCAGGTCAAGCCTCGACCACGGTGTCACGGAATGTGTGGGAGAGTGGCTAGGACGAAAGTAGAGTTGAAGAAAGCGATGATGAGGTCATGGTGCCCTCCTCATACCGGGCCGGCCTTCGTGCATGCCAGGCTGTGGGAGCACCAGAGAAGAAACAGGAAAACCAGAAATAGAGGACCAGAGGGGGAGAACCTGCCAGAGAGAATCAGGGAGAGAAACTCACAAAGGGAGAATCTATGAAGGAAAACGAGAGACAAAAAATCAGAGAAAAAATAAAGAACCAGGTAGAGAGGAGCAAAGAAGAAATCTAGAGCCAGACCTAAAGAAGAACAAGAGAAGGAGAACTAGACAGAACGAGAAATCCAAGGAGAAAGAACCAGAGTAGGAAAATTAGATATCGAGAACCAATCAAGAACTAAAAAGGGAAAACCACAGAGGACAATAAATAACCGTGGGCAACGAGAAGCAAGGGAAGCAAGGACTAAACTGTGGGAATGAATACAAGGGAATGCCGATACAAAAAGGCAAAGAAGAAAAAAAGAAAAACCAAGGGCGCCGTTCACTGACCATGTCGTTTTTCACACATTTAGTAATTTGATGTTACCGAGCCCTGTCATTACTACGGGAAAACTCGCTACTTTTTCCGGGTACGTTGAGAATAGCTACCATTTACTTACTGAGGCTTACCTATGTGTAGTATGAGTAAAGTTAATAAACGACTTACCTTATTGGGAATGAAAGTCGAGTACTGTTATGTTACTTGCATGTGAATTGTGGTGAATCAGGTTAAGTTATGTGTTTAGATGTATGAAAGAGAGATAAGTAGAACAGTGGATAGATGGGTATAAGGAGTGATGTTTGAATGAATGGATGGATGGATGGCTAAATCGAGGGTAGGTAGATAGATAGGTAAAATTATTCATATAAAGATTGTTGGATGAATAGATAGATAAATGATATATATATGCATGTATGTATGTATGACTGTATAAGTAGAGGTTAGATATAAATGAACTGATTGATAAACATATCAATAGATGCATTATATAAGTGTAAATTAACATTGATGGATATAGAAAGGCAAAAAATGTTGATAGATAGATTAATCAATAAGGAGATGGAGACAAATAGAGACTGACAGATTAATAGGTTTGTAGATAGGAAATAATTACACACACACACACACACACACACACACACACACACACACACACACACACACACACACACACACACTGGTAAAAAGACAGACAAAAACGGGAAACTGTCCTTTACCAATGCCAGTGAAAGCCAGCAACACAATGCGTGACAAATCCTATTCACGTGAGCGGCTGTTTAGATAAGTAACCCTTTAACATTAGGCACGGAGAGAACATTTCTGGGTAGCGTGGGAGCTTGGACTGATCACAATGACAGCAATTAAGAGTACAAGTTTTCTCTCTCTCTCTCTCTCTCTCTCTCTCTCTCTCTCTCTCTCTCTCTCTCTCTCTCTCTCTCGTTTCTTCAGTTTTTTTTTTTTTTCACTACCTTTTCCTGTCCTTCAGTTTCTTTCTTCTATTTTCATTTAGTTTTTTCCATCCCCTTTTTTTTTATAACTTTGTGTTCATTTTTTTCTCTTGCTGTTTATCCTTTTAACTTACAAATTTTAGTCTCTTTCTTCTTCCATTTCTTGTCACATTTACATTTTCTTCTTTCTTTTTTTCTCTTTTACGGTTTCTGCACTTCAATTTCTCTTAGTAAACTATTTTCTTCCTCTTCTTTGTCCTCCTCTCTGGTTGCACTTACGTCTCTTTAGTTCGGAGCTTCCTTGTTCGGCCTCTTTCACATTTCCAGCGAGTGTACTTCTCTTCCTGAATCTCCATCCGTATTTAGAAGACTTACGAAGAAAGGAAGAAGAAAAACACACACACCACAGTGAATCAGTAAATGAGGAAGTTAGCAACGGCAGAAGTGAAGAAATACGATTAGGAATTTTGATGAGTAAAAGCATAAAACGAACATGGAGTCAGTGAAGGTGATATGAATAGGTGAAATATTAAAAAGAGTGAGTGAGATGAGTGAAGAGTATTTGAGTGCATGAGTATCCGCATTTCACGAGTTTAGTGAATTAAGAAGTGAGTGAGTCAGGAAAAGGAGTGAATGAGTTGAGGTGAAGGTGGAGTATGAGGGGAAAGTGAAATTATGCAAGTCAAGAGAAGAGTGTTAGGAAAATATGAACAGTGAGACAAGAGCGATGAGTGAATGAATAAGTCGTTAAGGAGCAGCGTGAGGAAATAGATACTGGAAAAGAGAGAGAGAGAGAGAGAGAGAGAGAGAGAGAGTGTGTGTGTGTGGGGGGGGATGCGTGTACACTCATGAGAAAAAAAACTATTGTATAGAAAAAAAAAAAAGAGGACGGAGCTAAGGGAGTGAGTTAAGGCAAGTGAGTGAGTGAATGAATGAGTCGCGGCGGAGTGTGAGGAGAAGCAGCAGCAGCAGGAGTGAGAGGGTCGAGGGAGTGTTTATCCTGGTGGCAGGGATCCCTCACCACCTCCCAACACCACTGCCTCCCTCGGCGCTCGCTCTGCATCTCACACACACACACACACACACACACACACACACACACACACACACACGTTCTCTCTCTCTCTCTCTCTCTCTCTCTCTCTCTCTCTCTCTCTCTCTCTCTCTCTCTCTCTCTCTCTCTCTCTCTCTCTCTCTCTCTTTCTCTGAGCCTGTGAGTGTGATCCGTGAGTGAGTCTATGAGGCAAGCTGACAAGAAATGCATAAAAGATAAAAACAAAAGTAAAATCGCCACTTCCAGAGAGAGAGAGAGAGAGAGAGAGAGAGAGCAGTTTAATGAATACAATAGTCTCTCCTCTCATTTATTAATTAGCATACCTGAAGAAAGCAGCGTTGTTTTTTGGTCATGCAGGACTCGTCTCTATCGCTACCCCACACAAAGGATCACTCTTGCTACCAAAGATTTAGTTTAGGGCAGACATACAGACACACGCACGTACAACAGTGAGTGAATATTAAAATCAATAACTTAAAAAAAACTCTCCCAGGATCCCTACCCCCCACGCCATGAGTAGGGCAGGGGTGAGGGAAGGGAGTGGAGGGGGGGCGGACAACGAGGCGCTGGATGAGAGGAGGAGATTGGGGAGGGATGCCTGGGAGAAGAGAGAGAGAGAGAGAGAGAGAGGGTAGGGTAGGAGGAAGGAGGGAGGCAGGGAGATCGCGCTATGAATGAAACTGGTTAACTTTACGTGAACTAAGTTTCTCTCGGCGTCTTGTTAAGTATCTTTAGGAAAGGCGGCTGCGTAGCGAGGAAGGAGCACCTGGCCGAGTGTTGCTGGGTGTCTGGCGGCGCACACCGAGGAAGACATGACGTGTTCCTCTTCTCTCTGGTATACTGGCCGTCTTGTAATGAGCGCGGTTGTGAGTGTGTGTGTGCATGTAATTGGTATGCTCCTGAGTTAGTCAGATGGTTCAGTACATCATTACAATCAGTAAGCTGTCACTTTGCGCTACGTACGAGTATTGCAGTAAAAATTTGCTGGTGCAATGTCCTGGCTTGCAGCATGGCACTCCTCTAAGTGATATCATTCATTTAAAGAAAAAGTGCACATACAAGTTTTTTAGAAAGCAGAAAGTCACCCTAGATTTCGCAAGATAAAGTTCAGATTATTTCAACAGAGGACACACTTTCAACAAATGTATTTAATCAGTGTCACCATGCGATGTTATCTGACGGTGCGATGATCCTCCGCCTTGCTGTCACCGCCCGGCGCTCCCCGATGTCTGCACTCACTCCTCGTCTTCTGCCTTGCGAGTGAATCAAAAGTTGCGTTCCGTTTCGGAGAGAGATTACGAGGTAGCTGCTAGCAGGCAGCCGCGGCGAGGCGGCGTGTGCTGGTGACGGGCTTAGTGCTGGCCTCTGCCACCAGAGCCCGCCACCGCCCGAGTAGTGCTGTTTCCCCTCCGTCGCTCTGACCCCAAGCCAGCCAGCCAGCAACCCACCTGCCCGCTCTCCCTCACACTGAGTAAAACAGCTATATGATAGTCTACCACTACTATCCCCTGGCCACGGAAAATAAGATCCAAGGACTATAGCGTATGGTGGAGGGAACCAGGCGGCTCTGACGAAAGCAAATGACACCAAAGTTGCTGCACGTTCCACCAAAATTATATAATTGTTTGGTGGTGCACTAGTCGGCACCTCATTCTCTGCATTAAAACTTGATTGTCTTACGATATCGATAATAAATAAAAACTCCTGCAGTGTCTGCGTAGGTACCGCGGGAGTGTGAACGTGTCCCTGTACGCGTGAGTGTGTGCATAAGTGCGTGTGTGAGTGTGGGTGCCTGTGTGTGTGTGGCGGGGTCGCGACGGGTCCGCTGAGGCAGGGCGGGAGGGTGGACGGAGGGCCCGCCGGCCACCACTGCTCAGTCACCCAGCGGACATAGCGGCGCACGGTCTTGCCGCACCGCCCAGTTGCCGCTCAGTCCACCACTGGCACCCGACCCAGGCGGCGGCACATAGCGGCGGCTCCATCCCTGCCACCGCTCCTGTGGCATCCCTACCTAAGCCGCCCCCATGGACTTATCACTGGATACTTGAATCTGTTGTGGTGAAATTAAGAATGTAGAGAATCAGCTGTTGAAGATTATGAATTTCCGAAACCTTTCCTCGACTTTAATTTTTGAAGTGTCAAGTGAAGCAAGGAAATAGAAAATAGCCGCCAGGAGAGGAAGTCAAGGCGGCGAAGACCCTGTGTGGTGGTGACGCGGGAGGCTGTGAGGACATGATACTGAGGTAGGCGAGGACACAGCAGCCACCTCCTGTATGAAACTCCGCAGTCCTGACTCGGATAAGATGGAAGTGTTGTATCCGGGCAACTTGGCTCTGCTGAGCATGTTCCTTAAAAACCCAGAGACGGACAAAGGCGAAATCAAGACGGACGAGGGAAAGCGAGGTGAGAACTTGTTCATTTACAAATTATTTTTACTTTGATTTACTTCATGTTTGTGTGTGTATGTGTGTGTGTGTGTGTGTGTGTAATTTTACTAAGTCCAAGAGTTTCCTACCTTAGAGTGACAACTTGTCGATGGTATAGCGGTGTTGTTCACAGCTGGTAATTTAGTTTTCTTGCATTGTGTGTTACTGTCAGGCAGTACAAATGTTTCCTTTCACTATATATATTTTCATTGTGACTCGGGATTCCTCCAAAACATTCATCAAATTCACATCACAGGTATCACACTAAGTGTCTGACTCAAATTCTTTAATTTTGCTTATCATCATATCTGAGTGCAAGTGTTATCGCGGTGCAGACTGATTTTCGAAGTCAACAAATTTGCTCGGGTTGGATAGAAATCTTGTTATCAAGTTCGGCTTCTGTTGGCCTGTTCTAGTACAGCGCGGCAGTCAGTCATGTAGAGACGCTTCATTTCTACGTAAAAAAAAAACAACGAATATTCCGGCCAAGGAACATGTGGTGTTGAAGGATAGCTGGAGGGGAAAGCACATCCTGCCGCCGTGCCGATAGCCGCCCCGGTGCCCCTGATCTGCATCGCCTCCAGCTCGTGGCGTAAGACAAAGACCATTGAATAGTAGTCGTAGGTGACGTTAGGACATCAGCGTACATTGGTGACGTACAATCGGCAGCGGCTGGGAGGTTTTTGCACGAGTTGAGTGTGGGTAAAAAAACAGAAGGGAAGAGACCCGGCGCGCGCCCCAGCCGCCTCCCCGACTGTTGCCGTCATTCATTCGGGCTAAATTTTGAATGTTACGAGGCAGCCTGGTTGTCTTTGTTTTAGTGTCAGATGTGAAGGGCAGGGTTAGATTGATGTTCGATGTGCGAGCGGGACAAATTACTGAGACAAACCTCTTCTTGGTCCTCTGAGGCGATCACAGATATGTCAGCGGCGTCGATAATAAAGTTACAAATGTTGGCTAAGTTTCAGGGCAGCGATAAGACTGGGGGCGGCTTCGCTTGGGCAGGAAGAGATAAGGAGTCGGTCAAGATAGTAGTGGTTGGTGATTGTTTGAGGTCGTGGCGTCCGTTACGGGGCTGCCACGACAACAATTGCAAGTCAGATGAGATGTCCTCCCGCCCCCCCGGTCTCTCGGTCTCCCGCTGCCGCCTCGGAGCATCGGCGTGTCATCGGTATCGTGTGTGATCTGAAGCTGACTTATGTTGGCTCGACGGACATGAGGCGCGTTTGAGGGATCTGTACTTGGCAGATGACACACTCGATACCACTCTCTCAGTCGATCAGTCATTAGGGGAATGCTCTCAGGGTAGTATTCTTAATTGACCCAATGAGTAAAGAATTAGATTAAGTGTTTTGTGTTTTAGTTTGGTCTGAGCACTAAAAATTATGTTACAGTGTTGATAAATCACGACCTTTCTCAGTGTTCATCTTTTGCAGAAGTTTTATTTTTCTATCATATTTTGAGAAAGAATATATTACCTAATAACTTAGACAATTGTTTCATAATAATCTGCATATAGTAAGGAAGCCAACACATTTAAGTTAGTGAATGACTGACAGTGATACGGAATACATATGAATAAAGAACTCCCTCCCTTCTTAATACAGTTCTACCTTACCAAAACACACACTTACTCAATCTATGTCAATGAAATGCCTTGTCCAAAAGCATCTTGCCGTCATTAGTGAGGAAGTGGGTGCTGCGAGTGTGATCTACCAACACAAGTAGCCACGGCAAGAAGGGGAGGGGCAGAAAGTGGTCAGCGGCAGGGAGGAGACGCCCGCGGCAGGGTAACACAGATAATTTAGTATCATGCTCATTGCCCTTCGTGTCCACAAGGCCAATCAAGCGAAGGGAGAGCCAAGGGACGCTCGTGTAGAGAATTACATTAATTGCTGCTTATTTCCTCCACTGAAGGATGGCCACGAGGGTTCCTCTGATCGCATGGACGGTGAGGGCGAAGGGGAAAATGGGGTCGAGATTAATGAAAAGGATGGGAGCGTATTTACGAGAGAGGGGATTGATTCTTTTATTCAATTTTGGTTGACTTGGCCAGGTGAAGGACACATCTTATAGTAACGTGTCTGATTTTCGTCCTGGGAAGGCGCACTGATGGCGCAAGATGAGGAGCAGCCTTGTTCCTTGGTACCTCTACGAGTCACCAGGGAAAAGGAAGTCACTGTGGAGGGGTTTCTGACAACTGACCAGATTGCAGCGGCCGCCGGATGCTGGGGCGAATCAGACAGGACAGTATCCGGCTATTCTGGGGCATTCTACCATGACTGAGGGAGCATAGATCATGATGGGCACGCAAGTCATCGCCGCCTTGCTGAGGTTGACAGGTCAGATTCCTTAGCCTTATTTCTCAGCAGCTTGTTTATGCTATCATCGGTAAACACTCGTGCTTCTGTTTACAAACGTACGCTCGGAATGCTCGCGTTGACCTCCCTGAATCTTGCCGCTGTTTACTTCACATTTTTGCCATCCTCGCCAAGTTAACTCAACTATTCCCACTCGCCGCTGCAACTTCCTGCAACAGCTGCCCTCAAGTCCCTGGCGAGTCGGGGTCATGCAGGTCACAAACTTCTGCTACTTTAATTAATAAGTAACCGGGAAAGAGATAACGCCCACTCGTGATTTTTGCCTCAAACTTTGAAGTAATAAGTATCGATTTTCGTCAGACAATGTTTAGCTTTCCTCGCCACTTAGCAACACGCCACTATTGTCTCGGAGTCTTTCCTGGCCTTTGGAGGGCATCTTTAAGATATGTTAATTATTTATGTATCCTTGTTCTCTGGGTATACTCCTTTAAAACTCGCGCACTCTGCTATTGGTACTTTAGTGTGTATATATTTTTTTGTGTGTCTGTCTACGTTCCTCAAGTTACACCATCCTTAAATAAGTTATGAGCGTTTGGCCTAACTGTGTAGATATTAATTCAAGACCAATTAGCAGTCTTAGACCAATACGTCTTTACCTTCCTTTACTCTAAGGGACACAACCACCTTTTTTCCGTGTCCCTTAGTGCTGGAAGAAGAGCAGCCGTAAAGTATGCCCGCCTCTCGATGCCTCCAGCCTCCTCATTCCTATTCCAACAACCCAAGAATCAAGTCATCAATGGGGGCCGAGAATGACTCCTCAATTCCCCCTCGGATCGTCCCCTCGAGGAGATGGAGGGCTAGAGGATGACCCCGCCAGAATTAATGTGTGTGTATAGGAGCTCTATGACCACGGTAAATTGGTCACTCCGTGTTATGGCCTGTGAGAGATCTCCGTCTGATAGAGAGTGAAGGAAGTCCGGGGGATCTCTCTCTCTCTCTCTCTCTCTCTCTCTCTCTCTCTCTCTCTCTCTCTCTCTCTCTCTCTCTCTCTCTCTCTCTCTCTCTCTCTCTCTCTCTCTCTCTCAAGGATAGTTTATCACATATTCCTCACTCTCTCACTCAATTAGTTAAAGATTTAGGGGAAAATTGCTTGAAGTTGATTTTCCAATACTTCAGCGGTCGCCTTTTGTCGTAATTACGCTGCTGCTCAGAGTGTCTCAAGGTCAACCTCGCCCGAGTTGGTGTTTTTCCATCACTGTGGGAGGGGAAGGTTCTTTGGAGGAGTTGTTTATGGTAATCATTGAAGTTTACTCTGTGTCCTACCTACTCCGTCTCCTCACTGCCTCCTCCTTCTCTTCCTTCTCCTCCTCCTCTTCCTCTTCTTCCTCCTTTTCTTTGCTATAGTATGCTATCTGGTACCGCCTCCTGGTCGCTTTATTTGTGTTTGCAGGAGAAATGACAGTTTAGTTGCTTCTCCCGGCCGTCCAACATTATTCATTTATAATTGGGTTGTATATTCATTATTTCCTTTTTTTCAACTTCAACTAAAATTCCACTTAGCTTTATCAGCAGTAATACTCACCTCTTCTTCCTCTCTCTCCTGATCTTCCTTCTCTTCCTCCTCGTCTCCTCCTCCTCCTCCTCCTCTTCCTCTTCGCTCCGTCCCCTCGTGCGGAACCCTGCGGGAGTCTCACGCCCATCTTCCCGTTTTCTCTCAACTCGATTCCACCCCCTTTTCTCCGCTATTCCCCTCATCCCTACCCCCAGTTCCTCGCCTCTTTTCATCCATCCCCCTCTACCCTACCGCTTCCCCCCAACAATACCTCCCCTCCTCGCTCCTGCACCCCCCTCCCCATTTCCTCACCCCCGGGCCATCCTCCCACGCAGTAACAGGCGTCCGAATCCGTTTGAAAAAGTTTCGTAATATTCTCCTGTCTGTCTGAATGCTCCGCGGTGCAATCCTTAGCTGATGCATGTGGATGGGAGAACAACCGTCGCGTGGCACACAGTCCGTCGGGGAAAATTAGAGAGGAGATAGAAAAAAAAGGGACAAAGAATAAAACAGCAGTGAAGAGGCAGTATAGCTTTCATGTGGATCGAGGCGAAATTAGGGAGAAGGGAAATCGAGTCACGTGTTTCAAATTGTATTACTGACCATATATACATTGCGCTCCGGGTTCCATTTGGGCTGCGAGGCGAGGGCGGGATGGACAAAGGCTCCCCCGTTAACGACATTAAGGCCCCGGAGAGCCAATCACAGAGGAGAATTTAAGTGTGCATTAAAGTCTGTCTCAAATTATTAGTGCCGATTTCCACCAATGAAAACCCGGTGAGAGCTTGTGACCATTCGCCGGCCTTCTTTTTCCCTCACCTTAATGGCTGGCGCTCACCTTTGTCTCCGCGGAAGTGTGAGAGTTCCAGCGCTCTTTTCCGCGCCTCTCACTCTCCCCCTCAGGTGTTCCAGTAGCTCGCCAAATGGAATGATTGAGGAATTGTGGTTTCGTGGGATCAGACACACGAACGCACATGCACTCGCGCACATACAGACGCGCTGTTGAAGACGAACCTCCTAAATGAATTTCAATGTGTGTTGTAACTTGATTTATCACGAAGGGATATAACTACCAGCCTTTGCCTCTAAATGGAAATGGGCGAAAATGATCACTATTAGAATGGCAATCTTGCAGCGGCTTTTGTGAAACGAAAGTTTTGTAACGAAGTCAAGACTTGAGGCTTAGTGATGGCTTGTGTGTGTGTGTGTGTGTGTGTGTGTGTGTGTGTGTGTGTGTGTGTGTTGCATGCAAGAGTTCTGCAACGCAAGTTTTCCACTTAATTTGTCATGTAATATTTATTTTCTTCTTTCCTGATTTCTTTCTTTATTTTTACATGCATATTTACTTGCATTTTGTTAGGTTACTTATTTAGGGAAACTCAAACATACATTAATTTCTTTTCATATATCCATGTGTGTGTGTGTGTGTGTGTCTGTGTGTTTGTGTGTGTGTGTGTGTGTGTGTGTGTGTGTGTGTGTGTGTGTGTGTGTGTGCGCGCGCGCTCGAATGCACGCCTACATCCCCCCCCGTCTTTTTTTCTTTATTAGTTATGAACACATACAGAGATCAGTTTTAATTATTCCATTTTTTTTTTTTCGCTTCTGACATGGGGTCCAGTAAAGGAAGAGGAACGGTGAAGGGAAGGGGGGCGGTGCTTCATATATGGGGGAGCCTCACCCGCGGCTGTGTTGCGTCATAGGCCTACAGGGTGGCAGTGTGACCCCCTTTCTTTCCCAGGCCTACTCGTGCTGCACAAGATTGATGCCATTCACTTATCATCTCGTTTAGCTCTAGTTTATTGTCAGCCTGAATTAGAATCATCAGAGCTCCCTTACTGTCGGGCCTTTGTCTCCACTCCGCCGGCCTCATGTAGCGCCACCATGAACACCATAGGTTTTATTTAGGCCTAGGGGCAGCCTCGACCTCAGATTTATGCATCCGTTAATTTTTTCAGGCCTTTTCAAGTCACTGCTGGTAGATAGATTTTAACGAGAGGTGTTGGGGAGGGAAATACATACGGGTGGGGTGTTTGTGGGGACAATTAGAGGGGTGACGGGTGGGGTGAGGCAGAGAGAGTGTGTGGGAAGCTGGGAATGGGTAATAGGAAGTGTATGCAGGGAAGTGGGATAACTTGTACGGGGCAGAAGAAAAAAGGGAAGCTGGTGATGAGCGTTGTTTTGTGGGCGAGGTGAAGGGCGGTGGTGACTGGTGTGATGTGGTGGTGGTGGTGACTGGCGGGGGAGGAGGTTCAGGCGGCGGCGGGACAAGGCAGTAATGAATGGTTGTTTGTCACCAGGTTCTTTTTTTCCATGTTCTTCACGGTTTTTGGTCGTGATGACGGGCTGTTGGTGAGGTGGTGACGCCTCTATTGACTAATGGTGAGACCTGGTTAGCGCGCCCGAGAGAGAGAGAGAGAGAGAGAGAGAGATCCCAAAGTACACTGAAAGGGAGATATAAAACTACTCGCTCGAAATATTATGTTGATCAAAAAATTTAAGTAGTGTTCCCGCAGCTGATACACAGAACACACCACCCGTGAAATAAGCTTGATGGGCGAGACAGCGGTGGATAGAGGGTCGGCGGGTGACGATCCCACGTGGTTTGGAAACAAGAGTGGCTGTAATGAGGTGTGGCGGCGAGGTGACGGCGGTGGTGCTGGTGGTGGTGGAGGAGCAGGCTGCCGCGGCTTACCTGCCCGCCGCACCTGGCCTCGCCCGATGCTAATAACACGCCACAGATTACCCCACACACGCGCCTCAATTAACCCGAGAGGCCCAGGTGTCATTATTAAGCCTCTTCCTCTGCCCACCGCGGCGCCGCTCCACACTCCCCTCATGGTCGTCTTCCGCTACGTGTTCCATGTCTGATGCTGTATGCATTTCTGCTAGGTATCCCTTCACTGAACTATATTAACAGTATCAGTAACTTTTGCAGTTTTTTGCTGAAGGACACAAGCTTAAGTTTGGAATAAAGATTGCAAGAATCGTTTTTGATAAGTTTTTTTATTTTATTTTTAAATACGTTGTAGTACATATACCAAGTGCGATTATATATATATATATATATATATATATATATATATATATATATATATATATATATATATATATATATATATATATATATTTGTTTATTTATTTACTTAATTATATTTAGTGTATCCAAGATTCTTCACTGATGACAGCTGCTTTCCTGTTTGTTAATCGTTCACCAAGACTTCATCCATAATCTGCAATATAAATAAGACCTCGGGCAAAATTTCTCAAGAGACAAACTACAAACAAATGTTAAATAAGTGAACCTTACACAAATCATCATTGCACTCTTACCCCGGCGTGTATAGCAACAAAATCAGTCATGTAATTGTCAGTGGGTTCCTTTGGCCGTCATTATCCCAGGCTGAAATTTGATCTGCGGCTTTTCCGTTAGGTGGTAATGGAAGCCTTCGATCCTGTGAATCAGACGCGGTACTGTAGGCGCGTGTCCGTGTTTACCTCTCGACGCTGTGTTTCTCGACGGCGTCTCTCTCCTCTTGGTTTAATTAACACAACGTCTTACTCTGCCACACAAAGGGACACTCACCTCGCTGCTGCCTCCTCCTCCTACTCCTACTCTTGGTCTTCCTACTACTCCTCCTCCTCCTCCTACTCCTGCTCCTCGCCTACACTCGGCACGCCTCACAAACACGTATATCGCACGACACATACACTCTCTGCCTCACCGTGTGCTCCCGTAATTATCCTCAACAGGCCCGCGCGGCTCCTTGTATCCACACACACTAAGACTATCCACACAGCAGACAATTGGCCGTGCTTGTTGATAATTAGTAGCCGCTATCCGCATAATCCCTTGTTTGTACACGACTCTCCCAAACCACTCCAATATATCAGGTAAGCTTCAGCCCAGCCGGCCGTGTAAATTGAACCAGGGACAATATGGCTGCCGGCAAAGGCTTACTGGAAATCGAAGGGTCCGGAGACTACAGACGCGGGGATTGAAGTCTAGGCGGCGATGTGATCTTGTTTTGGGAACGTGTTTGCCCAAGATGCTGCTGCATGATGGGTGAGTTCGTGTCGCGCGCGCGTGCGTGTGTTTGTATGTACGTACGTTTATATGTCTGTGTGTCCGTGCGTCTGCTGCGTCATGTTTCAATTAAGGTGTGTGGCTTGGCAGCATGTTTTGGTCAGAGGCGCGAGGTTTTGTCCAATATAATCCTCAAAGGAGTTTAAGAAATGTAAGAAAGAAATGTTCAGGAAGCATCTTGGTGGGAAGGAGATCATGAGATGTGTGGTGTGGTGTGGCGTGGTGTGGTGTGGCGTGGTGTAGTGTGCGTGGTGTGGTGTGGTGTGTATGATGTATGTTGTCATTATTGCATTAATTCATCGATTCACATCACTGTCTTAAATACTTGAATTGAGGAGCATAATTATGTACCGAGAATTAAATAGTCTTGCATAATTCATTCAGGTGAGAGGGAGAGAGAGAGAGAGAGAGAGAGAGAGAGAGAGAGAGAGAGAGAGAGAGAGAGAGAACAGTCCTAAGGCAACAGTCCATGTCTCCTCATTCTCCCTCCACCTCTAGTTTCTTCTGCCACACCTCCTCTTCCTCTTCCCCCTCCTCTTCTCCTCCTCCTTCTCCTCCTCCTCCTCCTCCTCCTCCTCCTCCTCCTCCCTCCTCCTCCTCCTCCTCCTCCTCCTCCTCCTCCTCCTCCTCCTCCTCCTCCTCCTCCTCCTCCTCCTCCTCCTCCTCCTCCTTCAAACTCTGCACCACACGCCCGCATGCTCCAGCTCACCGACACACGAGCACCGATCAAGTTATGGCGATTATTAATGCGTAGAACTGCAACACGTCTTCCTCCTCCTCCTACTGCTACTCCTTCTTCTTCTTCTTCTTCTTCTTCTTCTCCTTCTCCTTCTCCTTCTTCTTCTTCTTCTTCTTCTTCTTCTTCTTCTTCTTCTTCTTCTTCTTCTTCTTCTTCTCCTCCTCCTCCTCCTCCTCCTCCTCCTCCTCCTCCTCCTCCTCCTCCTCCTCCTCCTCCTCCTCCTCCTCCTCCTCCTCTTCTACTATCCCAGTACCACCTATTTTACATTTCAGAATTCAAACTAATTTATCTGTTTTGATATCAGCGTTCTTAGTTTTTTTGTTAGTTCTTTTTTTTTTTTTTTTTTTTTGAGTGGTGCCAAAGGATAATTTGATTACAATGCTGTTTTTGTGAAAGGAATGATTTTTCTCTTATAGGCAAAAATATTCCGTAGATTTATCCCATCTTCTCTAATTCTCTCTCTCTCTCTCTCTCTCTCTCTCTCTCTCTCTCTCTCTCTCTCTCTCTCTCTCTCTCTCTCTCGCTCTCGCTCTCTAGTTTCAGTATCTTATGTCTTAAACAGAATTTAACTAATTTTTCTTTCTTTTATCTTATTTTTCTCCTTCTTTCATGATCCACTGCCAGAGTTGTGGTGTCCAAGCCAACTCACTCATCACGATCCTTTCTTCAGCCACAGTCAGAGCACCGCCCATTACCACACCAATTTTTCGCTCAGTACTCTTCACGTTTCCACCTCTTTCTTTTTTCATGACCAGAACCTAATTTTTATCAACCCCCTCAAAAGAAAAAAAAAAAGAGAGAGCAAAATTGTACGCATACTGCAGAACACTTTGTTGCATCAATACAATCCACACAGCACCACACTACACCACACCACACCACCACTCCGCACTATACCACACCCACAGTCTACCTTACAGTTGCAGTTACACCCAGGCACACTCCACCCACACCACCTCGTCCCCTTTAAAATCCATCCACCCAGTCTCTTCCACCCACCGTCTCACCTTCCCTATCCAAACCTTGTATGGACCTCCTCCTCCTCCTCCTCCTCCTTCCTTCTCCTCTTCCTCTTCTTCTCCTGTCTTCTACTACCCCTCCAAGTCTTCTTCCCTTCCTCCGTCCTCCTCCGTTTCTTTTCCCTCCTAGTACCCCTCCCCCGACCTCCTCCTCCTACTCCTCCTCCTGCTTCTGCTCCAGCGTAAGGAACTAATTTCTTTTCCAGCGATGCTTTATCTGACAGCCGGAGTCCAGGGTCAATAATGAGTAGATTTGGGGACCTGGAAGAGGATTACTCGAGTGTCTTTTATTACGAAAGTATGTGGCCGCCTCTCCCTCTCTAGCTCTCTCCGGTAATACGTGGCGGGATCAGTTATCTGTACCCGACCTCTGCTTACCTGTGTGTGCGAGGGAGAGAAAAAAGAAAAGGGAAGAAAAAAGGAAGACGTCAGGTATTGGAGGGAAATAAAAAAATAGAAGGAAAACGGAAGATGTATCGGAGTGATGGGGAAGGATGTTTTATTTTGTTCTTATCTATCTATTGTATTAATGACCATATGCGCTGAAAAAATAGATGTCAGAATTAAAGAGAAAAAAGGGATCTTCTGTACTGGGATAGGAAAAGATGAGATGTGGGAAAGAAATAGTGAGATAATAATAAGGTGATAATAACAAGATGTCCATACAAAGATATCATTCGTAGTGACAGACTTTTCACTCTAAAAAAAAAAAGAAAACAGAAAATACTATACAATCTAAAATTTATAACCTTACCTCTACCCAACATTTTGTACTAACACAGTGAACTCAAATGTCTCGCAGCAATACACACTCATATGTAAAAACAACCTATTTTACAAACACATCTTCAAGTCACCCCATAGCAGGAGTTTCCCGTATTAACCTCTTCAGTACCATGACGCGTTTCCATATTCATTCTGGTTACTATTTGGTGATTTTATAAAGCTTCAGTAACTTAAGTAGGGATTAAAATAGCGAAGATTCTGGCCATTATTCTTTTAACTTCCATAAACCCTTCCTGATATAAATGAAATTGTTTAATCGTACACAAAACCCAGGTAAAAATGCGTCGCAGTACTGAAGGAGGTTAATGTTATCCAGTGACCACATGGCGACCCAATCAGAAAGCAAGAAATTCGTGCGGCTGATTCTTATTGTCTGAAGATGCTGCAGTAATGAGGAGGCAGGCATTGGGAGAGTCTGTCGCTTGGTTCTGGTGGCGGCGGCTGTTACGGGACTGTTGGTGTATGCTGGATTATCAAGAACTTCTCTTAATGCTCCTTATCTTTGTCTTTCTCGGGTTTGAGTACTTTTTGTGACGAGAAGTAATGATAGTGATGACAAGGGAATGATAATGACAACAATGATAACAACAATAATAACACAAATAACAGCAATGATTATTCTTTATATTCGCATCGTGTTCATTGATTTTCCACATTGAGAGAGAGAGAGAGAGAGAGAGAGAGAGAGAGTCACTCGGGGAAAGTAGTAGTCTGTAGTAGGTGAGAGGGAAAGGGAAGGTGGAGGAAAGATGTGAGGAAAGATAGGAAACGGAGATTGGAAAGAGAGAGAGAGAGAGAGAGAGAGAGAGAGAGAGGGACAGAAAAAAGAGCAACAGTAGTAGGAGGAGAGGGAGATGACGGAGGAGAACGAGAAAGAGGAAAACGCAGTCGTGGGACGAGGTGAGGGGAGGGAGAGGGGAGAGAATGAGAGAGAGAGAGAGAGAGAGAGGGGTGGGGGAGAGGGAGGATGTGGGCAGAGGTCATTAAGGAGGCACCGGTGAGCCTCAGCAGATCCTGGTAGACGCCTTATTACTGATGACGTCCGAAGCTGCCGCCGCCGTCGCCACCACCACTGCCAACACTATCATCCTCTCCAGACACGTTCCCCAGCCTCGCGCGTAGACCTACCTGGAAAGAAAATTACCTCTCTCTCTCTCTCTCTCTCTCTCTCTCTCTCTCTCTCTCTCTCTCTCTCTCAAGGCACTCGAAAAATGATAAGCAGTGCGAGAAACGTGCGCTCTGTGGCAGCTTAAGGTTCTTGATGAGTTTATCTTGTGTTACTTGTGTTACGCGGAGGCAAAACAAAGAAAACGGGTCTAGGGTGAAGGAACGATTCATTGAGACATCCAGTGTTACGCAGTCCTCTTGTTTGTTGGGGTTAATTAAAGTTAATAGTACTTTGATTGGCCATTAGTGACGTTATCAGTAGTAGTAGGAGTAGTAGTAGTAGTAGTAGTAGTAGTAGGAGTAGTAGTTCACTTTCACCAGAGTAAAATGAATTAATCAACTCTTTTTTTAGGAGCGCCAGCAGCACCAAATACATACATAGACTCCAAGAGATATATCAGCATCATCATCCCTGTTATCATAACCATCACTTTCACCACCACCATCGCCACTACCATCAGTATCACTAACACCACCATAACATCCACTGCCACCGCCGCATTCAACGACAGCAATAACAGCAACGGCGGGGCCCTGATGAAGGAGAAACCAATTATGAGAAGCGACATGAGAGGGGGAAGCTCGGCCGCCACAGTAAATCTTCCTCTCTTCTTTATTACGCGGGAAACAGCTTATCAATTACCGCCTCGTTACGCCTGGGAGTGTCTGCACCGCCGTCATTACCAGACTGATTGTCCCGGGGTGTTGTCCTGCCGCCCTGCCACTTCAACCCATCCCTCGCACCACTGCAATACTTTCCTCCTGTATTGATTTGAAGCGGCGATGTTTATTGTTCCATTAATAAGATCCCTCCTCCGGCCCCTTTGTTGTGGTGGCGGGGAGAGAGAGCAAGAGCCTCACAAAGACACACCTGCCTCCGTGTTGGATAAACCTGAGGGAGTCTACCGGAGCATATCACAGATTCCATTCTCATAGCCGACCCGCTGACCAATCGCCTGCTCGTTGTGTCCCACCGGCCAATGGGAGTTGCCTGGCCGACATGACGTCACCGTTTGCATCATTAGTCTTAGGGGCTGGACGGTGGCCATTGGTCAGCCGCGGTGCCGGGCCTAAGAGCTCCTGTTTCCCTTCATTTGCTGTGCCGAAGAAAGACAATGTTGGCTGGGGGTGTGTAGGCTGCAGACTCTTAATCAATAAACAGGAGACTATTCCGAGCTAACCACGCCTGACTAAACAAGGCTTATATTTTCCCTCCCCCCACACTCCCTCAGCCCTCACAACAAGACAGGGGACTGGTGGTTCTCCTTCCCTCCTTCCCCCGGTGTCGAACATGAGGCACTCGGGCGTTACATTACCCATGCAAATCCCACGTGTCACTGCAGCTCTTAGCACATGAAGGAGAGCACAGACCAGCCACGAGTGACCAGTGAAAGCCTTCAGGGGGAACAGTGGCCGTGTTGTGGGTGTGCTGTGAGGGAGGCTGTGGCCGCCGCGTCTTGTGCCTTGTGGTGGGCGTCTTTCTTCCCGCTGCTGGTCCTTTAAGAGGTGTTGGTGTTGTGACTGGAGGGTGTGTAGTGTGGTCTGCGCTAGTCAATGTGCCTTTGTCCGGCGCCAGGAGCGAGGGTTAAATAGGTATGTAAACTTGTGGAACTTGTGGCGTACAACAAGGTAACGGAACCACTGGACACTGCGACGCGCTATTCAAGGAGATTTTCCGGCTGACACTCATTCCTTAAGAAGAGAAAAAGAAAAATTTAGTAAATGCTTGTGTCTGTATACATTTACAAACGCATATTGTGTGTGTGTGTGTGTGTGTGTGTGTGTGTGTGTATATATATATATATATATATATATATATATATATATATATATATATATATATATATATATATATATATATATATATACTTTTTATCATCTATTCTTTTTAATTTAGTTATTCCTACAAAACGGTAAATAGACAAATAGATCGGTAGATAGTTAGATGTATAGACAGATAGGCTGAGCGATAGATGTAGAAGAAATATATAACTGAACGTAATTTAATTTCATATTTTCAATAAGGTATTAATCATAATTAATCTTACCCAGAAAGGAAAAGTTTGTGAAAGAGTTAACTAAGAAAACTGATCTCGCTGACGAGGCAATGCAAATCTCACAAGTCTATAAATAGTACGAACCATTTCATGCAGAACATAATATATGGACAAATAATTGTATGTGTCAGGATATGTTTTGTCTACCACAATACCTCAAGACTCCTGTGTCCAGTGTCCCTTCGTCCCCCTCCCCACGACACACTCCCTCCCTCGTTGCGGTCAGCCAACAGCCGCCGAACAAGTCTCGGTCGACCACTGGCTTTGTACAACCTGGAGGAGAGCCATTGTCATCTCTCCGCCTTGTTATCACACTCCTTATGCCGAGGATCAAATAATGACTCGTCCATCTTTTTTAAAGGGGCTCAAAAGATGGATACACATGGTCTTTGAGCTACGGGGCTGAAGGGTTGGCGGGGTCGAAGTGGAAGGAAGGAAACATTTTTATCTCTGTTATTGCTTCAAACCTTCATACTAATAAAATATTGAAGTAATGCTAACTCTAAATGTAGTTTGCTATGCAATGGTGACTGACATTCTCCAGCGTCCGTGAAGGGCATAATAAACCTATTCTTTGATATTTACTTTGTCTTCCGAGTTTTTATGAATTAAGAGTAAAAACACTCAGCTTAACTCTTATATTCTCTTAATCTCTGAGTGTATGATTTCATTTAGAGTTCATATATATATATATATATATATATATATATATATATATATATATATATATATATATATATATATATATATATATATATATATATATATATATATATATATATATATATATATATATATATATATATATATATATATATATATATATATATATATATATATATATATATATATATATATATATATATATATATATATATATATATATATATATATATATATATATATATATATATATATATATATATAGATAGATAGATAGATAGATAGATAGATAGATAGATAGATAGATAGATAGATAGACATAAATATAAATACAGAGATATATATACATATACTGGTAGAGCATATTGTTCTCTCGGTAATATTTTTCCTTTATTCTTACGTCTCAGTGTAGCGTAGCCATGACAATATCTATATATGCTACATGTGTATAATGCCTCAGCTTCCTCATACTCCCCGTCCTTCTGACCCTACACCGATAACTCTCCCCAGGTAACTCAATCTGGCGTCTTCTGATGAGAAGAACTCCGCCAAGCTTCAGAATAGACTCGCCTCGCACTTGGCCTCGACTTGGCCAAGTGGTGGTAGATTGAGTTATGAAATTAGTTAGGGGGAAGTTTCTCCGCGATCGCATTCCTCATCATCGTTAAGTGTCGTTCCAGGAAGTTACTGGTAATTGAAACTTAATTACAATATCTCTTCCCCACTCCGGTCCCCCTTCTCCCTCCCTTCCCATTCCTTCCTCCTCACAGATGATACTGTTATACGTCCAATTAATGGATGACTTAACATGCTATAGATTTGGAGCGATTGCAAACCAGATCTCTTGTATGGATGGTATCAAAAGGAAGCTGTGCATGGGTGAGGTGCAAGGTGTTGTGCGGATGAGTGATTGCGTGAAGGGTCCTGCTGGATGATTGATGCGTATGACTTGGTGGCCTTCCATCCGGCGGTTGTGAGGTTGAGGAAAGTTTGAGGGTCGGCTCTCGCAAACTTTTGAATACCCGTCATTTAGTACTCGAGCGCCGTCAAGACTGAGAAAGTTCGATATTAAAGGTCAAGAGAAGCTAGAAGGAGAAGACCGCCAGATGGGGACAACTCAGAGGGAGAGTGTGGCGAAAAGTATTCAGCTCTGTCACATTTTTAGGGTTGCGGTTCTTCACTTCATGTTTTTTCTACATTGAAGGTTTCACGTATCTTATTCTGTTTCTCCGGACCAAGGCTTCGAGAAAAACAGTAAAATTTTGAGTTTGTAGCAACGAATTTAATAGTTAGTAATGCTTAACTTCCTCTTTTTTCATTGCTTTTAACGGTTGCCTTGTTTTTTATTCATTTATGCTAATCATCCTAGTATATTTTTCTTCCACTTAGTTACTATTCTTAGCCGCTCGACCACTGGCGTTTTCTTTCTTCTTCCTTTTAACTCGCAGAAAGGCAAGAGGAAGTGAAACACCGCGTTTAGCTCGCCCAAAATTGACGTTAATGACGAGTTCGTGACGTGAAAACTTGCACCGACATATCTTTCCCGCCTACGTGACCCTCCCGACCCCGGCTCCGGCAGGTGGCCGCGCTGCCACACATATACGCCGATAATCTGTCCGCGATGCCGAGGAATTGATCACACAAAAAAACTATGTCGCTAGTTCACATCCAGTGCGCTGGTCTGCGTGTAATGGGAAAAGTTTGCAGTTTTCATCTCCGTGGCCACCAAGCATTAGGTGAAAACTTGGGTGGCGGAGATCCTGCGGGCGGCGACATGGGCGCGCGCCTTCCGCCCGACTCCGCTACAGACAAACAGCGTCTCGCCTAGAAATTACCACGTCTTTTCACTCGCAACCAGCCGAGGCAGTTTTTTCCCAGTAGATTTCGTTGCCTTCCAATCTGTTTCCTCGAGACAGGGCAGGGTGTTTTTCATATTTTCTTTTTTTTTATGAACGAAGGAGAGGTGCAGGTTGCCCCTCCCTCGTTGTTTAATTGGAGCTGATGGCTGCTTAAGGACGCTCATCATCGCGGCCTTACAAGGGCTGGAGCATTACAGGATGATTTACAGCAGTACCTCCGAGTCAGTGGTTACGGGATCGACCATACAAAACGAGGAGCGTGAGTTGGCGGCAGGGAATTAGGCAGCCACCGGGGCGGAACGGTTTTCGCATAAGGCACGTGGCTACCAGGAGTCCCAGGCAGCCCCAGCATGGCCCCGGGATGGGTAAAGCCAGCTGGTCCCTTGCTGCGTAAATTATACCTCTAAAAACTGACATTTACGTTAGCTCGATCTGAAAGTGAAGAAAACAACGCTCAGGTCATCTTTTATTTATGATTTGTCGCCTTGGGTGTGCGGGATAACCTCTTAGTTCGCGCGTCCGTCATTTTCCCTTGTGGTTATAGGGAGACTAAGGTGTAATTTTCGATGACACGCGTTGAGGCAGCATCCCGTGTTTTAGCAGGGTGGCCCAGGACGTCTAACCCCTTCCTTCCCTTCCCCTCCCGTTGCCCTCCTCGCATCCCTCACTCGGACGCCCACCCCGTCACTCCTCCGCTAACTCCTGTGTGCTGTAAAACAAATCAACCGGTGGATAAATGAGATGAATTGCCTGAAAACCTAATAATTCTTTAATATACAAAAGCAAAATTTCCTGAAGGCAAAACGAGATTGACGCTTCGATTTTATTATCTTTTTTTTCAGAAGTATAAGTTGATATTTACTCTGGCTTTATGTGCTTTTCCTCTCGTCATTGTGCTCTCTCTATAAGGACTTTTCGTTCCAAGTGGACAGGGAGGGAGGGAGTGCAGCGTCCGCCGCCTCTGCCTCTGGACCCTGGTGAAAAATGTTTTGCCTCTATAAAAGTCCCGGGCTGGCGGCGACAAAGATGCCCTCACAAAGCGCCACTAATATCCTCGATTGAGAATTTAGATAAATGTTTCTCCGTGTGACCTGCGATGTGAGGGCACACAACGGCCACTAGTCCCTCCCTCCCTACCTACCCCTATCCCCTTCCCACAGCCTCTCCCTCCCTTCCTTTGCCCTCCCACGCCACCACCTTTCTTCTCTGCCTCCCTCCCTTCATACTCCCTCCCACGCGAAACTTACCTATATGCCATTTCTTCCCCTAGCCTCTCTCTCTCTCTCTCTCTCTCTCTCTCTCTCTCTCTCTCTCTCTCTCTCTCTCTCTCTCTCTCTCTCTCTCTCTCTCTCTCTCTCTCTCTCTCTCTTCTCCCACCTCGATCATCTGTGCAGGACAAAAAGGCCTCACCATTGTCACCACCAACCCGCCCCCTCCTCCCTGCCATTCCTGCCGCCCCCATCTGCCGGAGAACGATCCCAACCCCTCTCTTTTTCCCTCCTTTCCCTCCCCCGCATCTCCCTCTTTCTCTCACCCACAACTTCTACTAGAGTTATATTGTTGGTTTCTAGAAATGTTCAGCAGTTTTCATAAATTTATTTAATGATATTTTTTTCTCTCATTCATGTTTAGGAAAGTGAGAAATGGTGTGTCTTTGTTTTGATGCTTTACTCGCCTTCATGATACACAAGTAAATAAATGGATGAGTACATAAAAACATAAGAAAGAGGGAATCTGCAAGAGACTGTCAGGCCTACACGTGGCAGTCCCTGTATGAGAAAAGCTACGTACCTGATGCCATCTATCATCCCCATCCATAAATTTATCTAATCTTCTTTTAAAGTAAGTAGATGTCACGTATAACCTTAGCGTGAGCTTTATTTAACAGCTGTTCACAGAGAATAATCATAAAGCAAACCAATCCAATACTCGATTTTGAGCGAAGATTCTTTTATTTTTTTCTTCAAGCCCATTTTCGTCCTAGTAGCATTGCATTAATCATTGACTTCCGAAGACATTTATATTTTATGCATGTTAGAATATCTCCCCAGAGACTTTAAGGTTCCGTAAAACATGATGCATCGATTCTGTGTGATTTTAAGAATTCACCAATAGTCCTGATTAAGATCTTAAAATTTCACAGCCATTCTCTGTAGCAAAACATGACTGGTGCTACCCAGTTCTGCCCTTTGAATGCATTTCTTATTGCCAGCACGATCTTGTGACTTGAAGCTCATTCGCCGCTGAAATAAAGCGATACATCACAAGAGTAAGACAGAGCGAGGAAGGGATATGAGGGGAGCAAGCTGTGAGGACCGTAATGCAAGGGACTCGGGAAAGGGAAAGTGTCACTTCGAGAGGGGATGGAGAGAGGAAGTGGACACGACGGAAGGGAGAAAAAGAAACAGAGAGGGAGGAAAGGGAGGAGAGCCAGAGGAAAAAGAGGCAGGAAGACGAAAATAAACAGGATACAAGGAATCAAGACGAAATAAGACAAATACGAACAAAGCACGAAGCGAGAGAGGGAAGCGGGGAGGCAGGAAGGGAGACAAAGCAGGAGGAACTGGAGTGAAGGAAGAAACGAAGGAAGGAGGGAAAAAGGGAGCTCTGGAGGAGCCACTGGTCACAGGAGGAGGCCGTAACCAGGCGGTCTTAAGGTCGTAACCCTCGCCCACAGACCCTCGCGCCAGATTTTATACATCTTATATATGTACTTCTGGACCTGGGGGGGGTGAGGTGATGGGTGAGGCATGGTGGGGCGTCCTGTGGGGGTAGGCGGGTCAGCGATGGGTGAGGCGTGGCAAGAGTGCGGTAATCCGGTGGTGTGGCTCCGGGAAATGGGGTTCTGTGATGGGCGACTCCGGGTTGTTTGGGGTTGTCCGCAGAGAGAGAGAGAGAGAGAGAGAGAATGGTTGAGTTTGGTTTTTCCTTTCATGAGTTTTTTCTTCTTTTCTTTTCTTCTATTCTTTTTATTTTCGTTTACCTTTTTATTCTATTTTGGTTCTTATGTTTTTTGTTTAATTTCTCGGAGTGATATATTTTATTTTACGGTTGTGTTGTGAATTTATGGCTGCTGTTCATTTATGTGTGTGTGTGTGTGTGTGTGTGTGTGTGTGTGTGTTTCCCTTTTTGCGAATTATCATCAAAACGTAAAACACTTCACTTTATCTCGCAACACGATTAATGTAAGCGTGCAAGACTGCATCCAAACACACGTCAACACACTGCAGGGCCTATGACACACCTCTGCCCACTCACCACCACTACCACCACCACCACCGCCCACATACCACCCTGCGAACAGCACAACCCACGCCTCGCCACCATTGACCCACATCCCACACACTGGAGCCATCACCACCACCACACCATCACTGCAATCCTCCCTCCGTCTCTACTGTAACCACCACTGCACCACTAACCCATCACCAACACCACTATCACCACGTCATCATTTTCTTGCACAGCCCTGACCCTTCCTATCCCTTCCCTTACTGGCGTGTTCCCGTCCGCCCACCCTCGTCCCTCTTCCCCACCCGACACCCTCATCCGACTCCCCACCTCCTCGCCAGTCCTGTGGGCGCGTGGCCTGACAGAGCTGCTCAATAAAGTGCACTTACGCCTATTTGTGTGAGTTGCCAGCTTATCATACCCCCTTCCGAGCGTCCGCGATACCGACTTGGAGGTGCTAAACGACGACTGGCGGCCTCAAGGACCCACGCTGCCTCCTTTCCGGCTTCCCCTTCTCCCCTTCTGCCTTGTCAGTCCCATAGGAGGGAGCTAACTAGGTCCTGGCTGCTTGGGGCGACTGCACTAGTGAAGGGGATGATCCTCGGGGGAGTCTGGGTGTGTGTGTGTGTGTGTGTGTGTGTGTGTGTGTGTGTATATGTGTGTGTGTGTTTGTGTGTGTGTGTGTGTGTATGTGTGTGTGTTTTGTGGTATTATTAGAGCCAATGAAGTCTTTTTTCCTACATGCCAATAAGACAGCACAGGACGTTGTACTTGTCTCTCGTGAAGGGCTTGCCGTATCAGTATCCTTCGCAGCAAATTTGGCGCCTGAATACTCCCATCCCATATTTGCAGCGTTGGCACGTGTCCAGCTCGATTTAGGTTTCTTGAAGAGATAAATAATCCCACTTTCCTCATTCCCGTCGACAACATAACTGCAGCTTTACACTTAACACATGTTTTGTGGATTCCTCAAACAAACACTGACCACGCGGGAGCTTTTATTAGATAAAGCGATGGCGTGTGGGTGAAGAGTTGCGTGGGCGGGCAGAGGGAAGGGGGACGGAGTGAAGGAAGGATGAGGGACAAGGGTTAGGGGTCAGGGTGTCAGCGTGTTGGCGGGAGATTACAATTATTCGATGCGTCACCCTCACCGGACACGATTCACTTGTTTTCATTTAGTTTTGGCGGCAAGACGCTCGTTTTCTCTGCAGAACCAACAGGTGAGGTGGCGGCGAGCGTGATGGTGTCCCTCATGCAGCTGACAATTTTAGAACCCGCGGGATGTGTAACATCAGGGTCTTGAGGTTAAAACAAACAGCTCAGTAGGCGGCCCCTCTGTGCCCCGCCCACCAGAACTGCTGCCTCCTCCGCCGCTATGTGCTGGCCGCCACCAGGGGGCCGCGCAAGCATGAACTGCGTTACGAAAACTTTTACTGCCTTCTCCCGAATTCGGCTTTTTTCCGGTCATATTACATCACTTAACAGATTAAAACGCGTTGCCTTGTAGACGAAACATTGCAAAATTCAACACACTGTATGTATGCGTGTAATGTAGATGGAATTCTTTCAACTCATAACGTAGCCAATCTTCGAGGAACTGAGCGAAGAACCAACAAATTCGAGGAACTGGCATCCCTCTTTTTTTAGGGCGCCTCTTTAACTCATTCAAGTCCACGGAGGTGAAGGACTCGCTGGTCCTCCTCCCTGGAACACGCCCGCCGCCCTCAAGGACCCGAGACGCCAGTGTGGGGAGGCGAGGAGACAGCCTGAAGAGCCCCCCGTAGTCCTGTGTTTAGCTGGAGGGACGACCACACCAGTGATTTTAGGCTCAAATGTCGGACCAGGAATGTCACAAGGACTCGATTCTATAGCGCTGGTGGCGATCGACAAGGAGAACGCGTCCTTGAGGAAGGGAAGCAATGAGGTGTTGCCGAATTCTGAAATGTGTTTGTGCCGATTACAGTTTGATTGAGGTTTACGTCTAAGTGAGTTTTAGTACGATTATGTCACTCATTTTTTCCCTCATGAGTACATATCCTTAAACATAACCCAAGAATTTATGAAAGTTAAGTAACACTGATCTGATTCTCTCTCTCTCTCTCTCTCTCTCTCTCTCTCTCTCTCTCTCTCTCTCTCTCTCTCTCTCTCTCTCTCTCTCTCTCTCTCTCTCTCTCTCTCTCGTTCGGGTACCAGTATGAAGAAGGACAGTTACCGTTTGCTTACTGTGGTGTATTTGGTGTGACGATGACGTTTCTCGCTCCCCTCCCTCCTGGATCTTTACCCCCGCTGTGGTTACCCCGAGGCGCCTTAGTTACTGTCTAGGTGTGGTCAGGAGGGAAAATGAGAAGGAATGGAGTTAGGGAGAGACTTGAGGGGCCGAGCTCGATGAATATTCAGATATCGAACTCACAATCACATTATCCTCTTAGCATATCTTCGGTTTTTGTACCATTTTTACACAAGACGAGTGGCTTGCTTCGGCTCGCTGTCTGGCGCGGAGATACGAGCGTTCGACGGGGATGGACGAGCACGCTAAATCATCCCGCATGAGAAATTGGAGAATCGGCTGGCTAGCGCCGGTGGACGCCCGTGATCGATCAGTCCCCCACCCTCTGATAAGGACAGTTGTCGAGGGGTGCCACTTTTAAATTGGAACCCACTGACTATTTTTCCTTTCAAGTGAGAGATTTTGTGTAGCGGCGGCGGCGGCGGTCCACCACAATGCCCTGCCACCCAATTCGTCATATCGCCGCAGGCCTGCGTCCCATTGTCACAGCAGCGCTGCCGTCCATGTGAATCTCGTTAATGATGTGTTTTCACATGGCTGACCACAGCTCTCAGCAACACGTCCTCACACACTGTCACTCTCATCTGCAGTTGCCATGACAATGCTCCGCAAAGGCCACAGCTCAGTACCACCCAGCTGTGACTCAATTCATATTTCTGTTTACTCCGGATCGCTTGGTAGTTACGAGTTTAAGAAAAAGAAACGACTCCCATTCTTTACGGTGATGGTCGAGGAGAGTTGCCTCAGTCAGTACTTGTCCCTCTCACTTCCGCTTAGTACTCAGTGACACCATTTTTTTTTTCTTTCTTTTCACGGAGAGAAGGAACAAGTGACCCGAAAGTAAATGATAAATCCAGTAAATTTATATAAAAAGCTAGATAAGAGGCGGGCTGGAGCGTCGCGCTGATAATGTGGCCATGACAGTGACAAAGCTTCGATTTTACACTCTTGCGTCAGGTTGGAAGATCCGACCCTCACTGCCGAGCGCTCGTTTATCATGTTCAGGGTATCGAATCTCGCTCTACAACACCCTTTTAGTGTCCTCGATTACTTAGCAAGTATATATCGAGTTTGTATCACCCTCAAAAGACCGCGATGGAGCTGTGAGCGGCGTGTTGACCTTCTGGAAATAGAAGATTATTATGGAAAATACTTCTTAACTATTTACGCCTCATCTTCCACACGTCACTCAGTCTGCTGGGCATTAAATATTTGTGTTACCAGATAAAGCTTTCAGCTTCTGCAAAAATTAATAAATATTACTCTGTCTTTTCTTGTCAATGGCTTCTCTTTTATTCAAAAATTTATCATCCGGCAGATTATTGAATTTTACACTTCAGAATGTTTTTTTCTTAGAGAGATCAGTCTTCCTTTAATTTGATGCCCACATGCTTATCACTGTTCTTCTTATTAGCATTATGACTGTTGTCATTGTGCGTTATATAGACAAATACTGATTTCGACCACTAAGAAATTCTGTTTACGTTTCAAACTAATTATTTTTTTGTGTTCCCACTTCTCTGATGTGTTACTCACGCGAGGTTGGAGTCCATGTGTCTGACGTGCATTTTGTGTTGCAGGTGACGGCGCGGGCGAGTGTGCCGATGTGCTGACGTGCGGAGTGTGTCAAAAGGACTTCCTTTTGGCCGACATCCTCCGTTTTATCCAGCACAAGGTCCACAACTGCCAGGCTCCTAGCGCGCCCTGCGGCCAAGATGCGGCCTCCGGGGAGCAGGACGTCCCAGCCAGTGCTCCGCCCTCAGCCACTAGAGACCACAATGGCGACGTGGGTTCTGAGGGGCCCTCCAACCCGGCCAGTCCCGCCACCGTCACGGGGGACGGTGATGATAATAAGGCCGATGAGAAACGCAAGAGGGACGACGAAGATGATGCCCCAGCGCGGAAGAAGCCTCGAAGCACTCAGGATGCAGAGGCCAACACCACTGACACCGGTGAGTACACGGACGTGGCTGTGCTGACTGTTGTATTTCTTTGGGGGCGTAGTGGCTTACTGGCGAATAGAAACAGAATAATTGGTATCTTTCTTGGATCGTGACGTCACGCTACATGGGACTCAGAACATCAACAGATATAACGAAGAAAAATACTTACAACCCATGGGAAAAAAAATAAAGTGAATGTATCAACCAAACACAACAAAATAGAATTGAAAAGAAAAAAAAATATTTCAACATAAATCATCTTTTTTACCATCAGTTCAGCGCATCACCGTCACAAAACCCAACAACAATCCTATCACACACACTCCCTTCCCTGCTGGCATTATTAACAAAACTAAAGCTAATGCAGTGCTTCCGGGTCAGGTTTCCGTAAATGCCAATAATCGCCATAAACTTTCCTCATCTCCCGGCCTCCCGCCCCTCCCTTCCTTATGAACCCTGACTCGTTATCTTCCATTTCATTTCGGTGCCTCGGACGTCGGAGTAAATCAGAGGGGGAGCCGCCAAAACAAACCTGCAGTGCCCGGCCGTCTGGGTTCTGGATCATAAGGCTAATTGAGGGGTCATGTTTGCTCACAGTCCTTCCTCCTCGCCTTATTCTCTCCCTACCTCCTCCTCCTCCTCCTCCTCCTCCTCCTCCTCCTCCTCCAGCTCTCTCAGTCCCCTATTCTCGCTCCTCTTACTCCCAATCTCCGGAGCTCTTCTCTCTCTCTCTCTCTCTCTCTCTCTCTCTCTCTCTCTCTCTCTCTCTCTCTCTCTCTCTCTCTCTCTCTCTCTCTCTCTCTCTCTCTCTCTCTCTCTCTCTCTCTCTCTCTCTCTCTCAGCCTTTAGTTCTCTTCCTTTTGCTATCCCATCTCGTTTGCTCTCCCTCTCTCTTCTCTCTAGCTCCCTCTCTAGTCGGTTTATCAGTAACGCTGCCATGACTTCCTCCATCCCAGCTCTCCTCCCCTCGGGGTCTTCACTTGGACGCACCACCGGGTCAGGAGAGAGAGAGAGAGAGAGAGAGAGAGAGAGAGAGAGAGAGAGAAGGCGGGGGGAGGGGAGAAATGGCCCAAAGCTTCTAAGAGCCAAGGCTAATTATCCTTGAATTGCCTAACTAAAACTGACATACATGGCGCCTCCATCGCGCTGTATGATGTATTTTACCTCGTGCCGCGTGGCGTGTGTACAGTGTATGCTTTGGTTTTCCTTTCTTAATTGTGTGTTGAATCATTTCGCGGCAATCAAAGTGGTGTTGGTGTAAAATTCACGTAAAATGGTGAGCTTTCAGGCGGTTCATGAAGCCCCACGCAGCCAAATGGTCCCGCAGCCTTAGACGCCACCGAGTGTTAGGAGCGAGGCCACCGCCAGCCGTATTTTGGCCCGTCCCCGGCGCCTGACTTCTTTTATTGGCGCCCCTTCCTGTCCATAGCGGGCCGGCGCCAGGGGGAAGACACACATTTGTTCCCGGACCTCGACCGTCCGACCCCTCGCCCACAACCTAACCCGAGGCCCTCCCACCTGACGCCCCGGGCCACCACTCGGGGCCGCCGCCGCGAGAGAGTTTCATGTCTCATTTTTTCCTCCTAATAACAAACTTTCAGTCCTTGAGATCTCCATCGTATAACGCGACATTTACCTTCACTACGCGTTTTTTTTTTTTTTCATATTACCAGACCCGTACATTTCCATCCCTGACTTCCCATGAGATCTGTGACCCTAAGGAATGATGTGTCAGGGATTTCTTGACACGTTTGGTTTTTTATATTGTAAATAAACCGAAAGCCTCACCTCCCCTAAAGATGACCCTCGCTATTGTGAGTGGGCGGGTGTCGTGGCCAGAGAAACATGCGCCGTGTGGAGGCTTTTGTGTGGCGGGGTCGAGGGCGCCTCCGTGCTGGGGCAGCTCCTCCTTTGTGTGTCCGGGCCGCGACTCCTCACTCGCCCTTCCGGATGTCACACCAGTCTTCGCAGGGACGCGCTCTCAATTGTTTCGAACTTCCTAACGCCTCAGGGGGCAAGGAATGTTGGTCTTGTTATTGTTGTCATCATTTTTATTATTATTATTATTAGTAGTAGTAGTAGTAGTAGTAGTAGTTGTAGTAGTAGTAGTATAATCATTATTGTTGATATTATTATTACTGTTGTTGTTGTTGTTATTATTATTATTATTATTATTATTATTATTATTATTATTATTATTATTATTATTACTGTTGCTAATACTACTGCTAGTATTACTACTACTGATAGTACTGCTACTACTCTGTTACTACTACTGCTGCTACTACTACTACTAAAATTAATAATAATAATAATAATAATAATATTAATAATAATGATAATAATATAGCAACAGTAGTAGTAGTAGTAGTAGTAGTAGTAGTAGTAGTAGTAGTAGTAACAGTAGTAGTAGAAGTAGTAGTAGTAGTAGTAGTAGTAGTAGTAGTAGTAGTAGTAGTAGTAGTAGTAGTAGTAAAAGAAGTATTAATAATAACCAAAACTTACATGATGATAAAATAAAAATGCCAGAGATATCGAAGACATTTAAAAACAGAGCTTGTAGCGGTGTTGGTGGCGACGATGGTGGTGGCGGTGGTTGTGTTGGTGGTGGCATTGGTGGTGGTGGTGTTGATGTGGTGGAGCAGCGGGAAGACTCGTTTGTGGTGGTGGATGGTGGAGGAGGGTGTCCGGTGGTGCCTGGGGAACGAGCCTTCTTTCCTCCTTACTTACTCTCCTGCCTTCCTCTCTTACCCTCTTTATTTACTCCCTCTTTCCTCTCCCCCTCCCTCTCACGTCCCTCCTACCTTCTTCCTTACTTATTCCTCACTTTCTATTCCTATATTTACGTTCTCACACACCTTTTTTTCCCCTCCATTTCTCTCTCTCTCTCTCTCTCTCTCTCTCTCTCTCTCTCTCTCTCTCTCTCTCTCTCTCTCTCTCTCTCTCTCTCTATTTCTACTTATTCTTACACTTTTTGTTGAAATCCTGTACATTGTCTGTCTTACCTTCTTTTTTTTTTGTCTTCTATTTATTTTTAAAGGGGTATAACCTTGCATTGTTTCAACACGGTCACGTGACTCTCCTTCACCCTCCAATAACGTCCTTAAAGTAAACACATGACGTATTTTTTTTTTTTATCTTTCTTTTTTTTTGCGCTTCCTTCTGGGTTTCCGCTGTGGTGGTCGATGGTCGTTGTGTAGAAAAACAGGTAACTTGCTTGCTTCTTTTGATCTTTACCTCTGTGGATTCAATTTTGAGGGTCATGTTTTTCTTCTTTTCGGTTAATATAAACTTAATTATTAGTAAAGTGAAAGCAAGTCTCTCTCTCTCTCTCTCTCTCTCTCTCTCTCTCTCTCTCTCTCTCTCTCTCTCTCTCTCTCTCTCTCTCTCTCTCTCTCTCTCTCTCTCTCTCTCTCTCTCTCTCTCTCTCTCTCTCTCTCTCTCTCTCTCTCTCTCTCTCCTTAAAATGCACTCCCATTGCGCAGTACTCGACCTGGTAAAAAAAGAGAGAGGTAAAGATAATAAACCCTTCTGCCACAGTCTTCCTGAATGGTTGTAATCTTCCCTTCGAGATTCCTGGCGGAGTTACCCAAGTCTCGGTCCCTCCCTCAGGCCTCCCTTTCCTTACCCTCAATATGGGCGATTTGGGTGACGTCCATCTTTATTTCCCTTGACCATTTACCCTTTGTTACATTTATCAATAAACTGCTTCCTTCCTTCCCTTCGTGTCTTTCCTTCCTTTTTCTCCTCCTTATTTTCTTGCGGACTCTTTCTTTTCCCCCACTCGAGATTTCCAAAGGACAGCTCCAATCGGGAAGTGAAACAGTCTTCTGGTCCTTGGTGGTGGGAACCTTACCAGTCTGCGAGTGGGTCAGTGGGCTACCTGGCTGACTCCGTGATTACCAGTCCGCCGCACCTGTCTGGCCCCGCCCCCTCGGCTACCTCTGTCTATAAAGTAATTTCCGGCCTGAAACAAAGAAATGTATGCATTGTGGATTTTTTTCTTTCTTTTTCATATACAGTAGCTCTGATCGAATGTACTAGTTCCTGCGAGTCTGCGAAGTTGTAATCACGTGTAGATTTCTGTAATTTCCGGCTTGAGAAAAAATATCTGCATTGAGACTATTCTTTTCCTGACACTATTATTTTATGTGTAATGACAAAATGACTCCGAGTAGTTAGGTATACTACCAATTACAAAAGCTTTGTCAATCAAAAAGATAAGTTTCACATCTTGTTAGAAAATAGATTATTGAAAAGTTTTACACAATTCTCCTATCATTACTCAAACAACACTTCAGCCAACCAATTGAATATAACTTCCTCTTCACACGCATGGTTTTCATGAACCTGAAACATCACAATGAAAGTAACTGATTGCGTATGAACACTCATTTTACTTCATATATCTTCCAACAAAGCATATTATTTCTTTACTATGAATTTATTTTGCTTATCAGGTGTACGTAGTTCTTTATACAGTAATTGGGAAGTAGTGGAGGTAGTGGCGGTGGCTGGAGTGCGGTGGTAAATGAGAGTAGTGGTGGAGGTGGTGGTGGTGAGGGCGGAGGAACCCTGACCCCTCGGCCACAGCCCACACCGCCGCAGGCCACCCGCTGGATAATGTAAGCCAGTCCGTGTGTAAGGTCGTCACGCTCGCTGTGTTCGCTGCCTCGCCTGGGCTTACCTGCACACCACCCCCAGGAGCGCCGCGGCCCCGCTCAGGAACGGGAGTGAAGCGCCTCGGCCAGGGAGGTGTTTGTAAGGCGAAGCGAATCACATCAAGTTCAGCGTGCACACGGGAAAACGAAACGGAAAAGGTGGAAAATCACATGCACTATATCATAGGACACCTCGGCTCATACACACACACACACACACACACACACACACACACACACACACACACACACACACACACACATTTACTGTCTCCCAGGCGTGCTTCCCTGTTTTCCTGTCTACTTGTCCATCTGGCTGCCTGTCTGCGCTGCTGTGTCTGCCTGCCAGTACTCCCCTGCTTGTGGCTTTCCCGGTACACCTTTACATAGTTTCACTTCCTTTCCCTGTTTTCAGGAATATTTCTTTTCTTCTTCATTACTATTAATTTGTGATGACTCGAGTTAAAGTTTTGTGTTCATTCAATTTGCCCTCGTTAATTCTGGGGATGGAGACATTGAACACTTTTTTTTTTTGTTCTTGCACCGCACTGCTTTAAAAAAGATCTGTTTTAATTTAATTTATTTATGATTTAGTAAATACTTAATATCGTGTTTCAAGTGAGACTAAGATCTTTTCTAAAGTAATATTTTATTTCCACAAAAGAATCAAAGCAGGCAAGAGTATGAGTAACGAGAAAATTCTTAATATCTGTAAACTGTCCATTTCGTGAAGCTTACCTGGGTTTCTCCTTCCGTCTATACAAATAAAGCTCAGGGTCTCATTTTACCTTGAAAATTCTGTTGAATTGAGCCTTTTGTGCACGAAGGACACTCTTACTTCCCTTGACGTAATGCTGGCCGTCCGCCCCGCCTCCTACACAAAACAGTCTACCTTCACGACCACCACGCCAACCATTTCTCCCACCATTAGTGCTTGTTATCTGTAATCCATACCCAGTGCAAACCCTTGCTCCATAACCACGCTAATAAAGTGTGCCATTACTGTGTCTGCCACACAAACAGGGGGTCAGGCCGGCCGTCCATATGGCGGTGGGTCGGGTGGTGGCGGCAGGTGCATTATTGTTGCGGCTACCTGTGAGGGCTGGGCCGCAGGTGTGGTGGCGGCCTCGCCTTCCGGTGTTGCCCTGGGCAGTGGTCATCTCGCCCTCAGGACTACTCGGGTCCTCGCACCAGGCACTGCACGGTTCCCTCACCCTCCTCGCGGACCCTGAGTGGCCGCGCCGGTCCTCAGGGTGTGGAAGCTCCTCCACTCCTCCTGACTTGGGCTCCTCCACTCCTGAGTTTCTCTGTTGGTTTGCATTTGACCGTGTGCTGCAGTTTTCTCTTTTATGGTTGTTTGTTTCCTCTTTTCTACTTTCTCTTTTTTCCTCGAGTCTAACTATTACGTATTGTTTGTTTGATTTAAATTTATCATTGCGCGTTTACTTAGCTTAGCTTCAGCGTTTTCATGATATGCAATAGAAAGTTATAACGCACTATAAACTATTATGACTGACTGGCAAAGATGTAATCAGAATAGAAAAATCGGTCTTGCTATTTACGAAAGCAGTAGTAAATGAGTCATGAGAGAGCAAAGTGTATGCTGCACCTCAGTGCATGTGTGGAGTGGTGAGTGTAAGAGTGTTGTGGAGGTGCGCATGTCCCCGCCAGCATACGAAAATGATGAGATGGAGGCGTGGCGGAGAGTCGTTATTCGCGGCAGGTGGCGAGGCCCCACAGGATGAGCTGAGGCGCTTTGAGCAAGAGGTCAAGGGGTCAGTGTGAGGAATATAAGCCGTCTGCGTCCCCCGGGGTAGGAGCAGCAGCTGGCAGAGGGAGGGTGAAATTGGCTGGAGTCGTGAGGGCAGTAAGGCTTGGTCACTAAGGGTAAGAGGGCCACAAGAGCCGGATAGGTAATACTTACACCCACGCTATCAAGGTCGGGTCGTCGGCAGGCAATAAGAACTAAAAAAGTACATCCTGAGTGTCCCTCGACAAGTTGGTAACGAGGCTCTTCCTGCAGGAGTGGCCCGCCCCCGGGAGGCTGGCGCCGGCCGGGCACGTGCGACACCCGCCGCACTTCATCTTAATTTATTCATGACGCTGCAAGACGGCCCCAGCGGCATCCAGGGAGGGGGACGGAGGGGAGCGGGTGACGACCCTGCCCTGCCTCCCTCCCGGCTCACCTGATCGTCCCCACTCAGCCCGGAACCTTGAAAAATGCAGAACTAATGTCTTAACTTAGCCATGCATTCCTTGTCGTGTTTGGTTGCTTTCTTATTCCTTTAAACAAAATATCTTGCATACATTTTTACAAGCTAAGAGACAAAAATACAACGTACTTCCGCTTCACTTGACCATAAACGCGCGCGCCACTCAGCGAGGAAAGGAGAGAACCTCACATTTTCCACTTTAAGCAAAGTGAATTAATTCTGGTGTTACAATATAATAGTTGTGAATAAAGTAATTCGCAAGACGGAAGCGTCGCAACGAGCAACAGTGAGTGGGCAGGGCTGGGCGGGGGCGGCGGGGGAGGGGAAGTGAGGAGCGCATCCAGGAAATAATGCACGGCTGTCTTCTAGGTTGGCCCATCCTGCCCCGCCGCCGCCTGCACACTTCATTAAGTGAATTGTATCTTATGTATATATATATATATATATATATATATATATATATATATATATATATATATATATATATATATATATATATATATATATACACACACACACACACACACACACACACACACACACACACACACACACACATACACACATATTGTACATATGACAAGGTGATAAAAAATAAGCTGAAGGGAAGACGTGCCATATTTTTCAAGTAGCGTTGAGAGTGTCAGGAGTTCCTGTCTTGGTGATAATAAAGACAAGTTAAACCACACGCAGCTGATCTACGCGGCCCCTTCAGCGACCTCAGGCTAGTGATGAGTGCTCATAAACTCGTCAGGCAGGATGGGTGACGGGGTCCGGGGTGGAGGGGGACGGATGAGCTGCAGGAAGTGTCACACCTGCACAGCCTACCACCGCTTCCCCCTCCCTCTTTTCCCTACCCTTCGATATACCACTGCCTCCACCACCACCACCACCACGACCACCACCACTACCCAGCCTGACTCACGGTGACGTCATCACTGGTAAGCTAGTCAGTTCAGTGGCTCGTGTGTTTGTTCTCATTAAATCCCTCGGCGTCACCCCGCCACCTACTGGTATTCGTGTCGCGAGGTACGCCGCGTTTCTTTTTTTTTTTTTTTTTTTTTTTTTTTACTTCTCGCTGGCATCTCAGGAGGAAGAGAACGAGGCGGGGAGAGTGAGACAATAAATAAACAATAGAGATACGAGTCATATAGACGGGATAAAATATTCACACATTTCTAGCGTAATTTTTGACATTGTTGCTTCCCTTGATGTTAATTGTCGCCCTGAGTGATGCTGGACGTGGCGGCGGGTGAGGAGGAGACGAGCGTTGAACGTTGAGGTTGCCGGTCACTTTATCAACGAGAAGAGGTTAATGAAGGGGGAGCGGGAGATGGTGATAAATTGTGGGCGTCGAGGTGGGGACGCTGCGAAGACGACCATCTGGCCCTGGTGACGCCGGCGCTGTTGCCACGTCACTCGGTAATGAGATGAGGCCTTGCCAGTATCATACGTAGCAGTGGCCGCAGACCACCACCACCACCACCGCCGCCGCCGCCGCCGCTTCATTCTTCTCCGCCAACACCTACACTTATTTATTGCGCCGCCCTGCAGTGAATTACAACAACGCTTTTCATTATATTCATTTTTAAAGTGCATGTAATTTCGGTTTCCTCTTTTTTATTAAGTTTTTGTCGCATCGACATTTTTTGTCCGCACTCTGTTGTGTATTCCTCAAAAAAAAAAAAAACATAAACAGCAGGCGTGCCCGGTATGTTCATTCCACTTAACATAAACAAAATGGAAGTAAAGAACAAATACGTGAGGAGTATCATATATATATATATATATATATATATATATATATATATATATATATATATATATATATATATATATATATATATATATATATATATATATATATATATATATATATATATATATATATATATATATATATATATATATATATCAGAGAGCAAATACTTCTCTCATTTTATAATAATTTCCCATAATATCTCCTCCATCCTGCATAAAAAAGTTACCAGCTGCTGCATCTGTTTTCCGGCGCATCAAAAATAAAAGTAATTAGAGCCTTGTGAGAGAAGTAAATACAGGTAGTACAGGTAACGGGACCCACCACGGTTCACGAGCTTCTTAAAAAAAAAATAAATAAATAAGTAAAACTTTAGACAAGATGATGCAGTATTTAACTTATTTTGCACCATCTGAATATCTAGACACTTCGCAAAATGAATTGGCTTCTTTTATATTTTGCTATTTTCTATTTAGACAGTATTAGAGAAAGGGATGAGTCTTATTATATTTTGTCCTTGGTTGATCTCCCTGATTCATAAAAAGGTATAATTTTCATTGTAGCGAGTCTTTTATGCACCAAGGATAAATTACATTGATAGACATGTGGGATGCTAGATGAGTAGATAGTCGGATAAGTGGATATAGCCATCAGACAGGGAGGGAGACAGGCAACGAGACTAATAGATAGACATAACCACTAGACAGACACAGACACGCAGGCAGGCAGTTAGATAGATAAAAAGATGGATAAATAGATACATCCCAAGACAATAACAAGATTGTAAGCTGCAAAAGACGAGTCATTAGCAAAGCAAACACTCAAGACAATCTAAACCTTCTTCAGTAGAGCTAAGTTAACATCTCCATCAGCGACCCTTATGTAACCCGCCGTCAGGAAGGTGATCCCACTGAGCTGACGAATAAAAAAAGAGAGAAAAAGAAAAAAAGACACCTCCATTACTCACGATAACATGCCATCATTTGTTTGATAACGAGATAAGTATGCCATCGTTCCGTGTGAGTTAAGAGGCCAAAAAACCTGAAGGCAACACTATTCATCACAAGCAGCATCCATTGACGTGCATCTGTTCATCCGATCACCTTAACACGTCATACTATGTGGCCTAACTTTCCATATGGCCCCTTGCATCGTCTCTGTCTCCACTGGGTCTCTCGTGCTAGTATTCCATCTCTCCCAGGAGATGCTAGTGCGTATACAGCGATCTATTATTCCCCATCTGCTACTGCAACTGGCATGCAAGAAGACTCAAAGGCATTAGTAGATTACCTTGCCGTGCACCAAGATTGCTATCCTGTCTTGTTTGAATTGGCAGTGGAATCCTTTTTCTTTCTTTTTCCTTCTCCTTCTGTGCCTTGAACTTGAAGGCTTCGTCGTAACCAACGCATCGGTCACTAATTTACAACGCGTGGCTGACTGACGAGTTTATGTGGAGTGCCTCGTTCAGACAAGTTGTCTTCTCCACACACATGCTAGCGAGAAAAAAAAAAAGGGGAGAAAAAAGAAGCCCTCCTCGTCTCTCAAAGCTTCGGTCACTGATACGGAAAATTATAGGCAAGAACGAACGCAACAATTTGATCGAAGATGCCGCCTTGCTAATGGCTTGCAGACACTCTTTAGAATCAAGTAACGTGTTTATTTGGCTTAGCGATGGACACTTGTGATACCAGGCCGCCGCAAGTGTCGGCCCCTGCATTAAGTCGCCCACTGTCTCCCAACTCTGACCTGCGGAGCAAAGCTTAAATGGGCTGTGTAAGGTGCATTAATTTTCTTTTATCAATTTCCTTGCGCCCCGACGTCCAAATACATGTGTTCGAAGGTTAATGTATGCTGAATATTTAAAGAGAGTCAAGAAACAGGGGCGTTTAAGAGTTCAGGAGTGTGCGCGTGATATAAATCAAAGCTTTCTCACGGCGCCCTTCGTCTCTTTTTATCTCGTAAAGTATGTGTTTTTGGTATTATCATAATAAACACTTGCATTAATGTATCAAGCAAAGTACCTCATTCCCCTGACAAAAGCTGGATTTCTTTGTCAAGACTTTCGCTGACATAAAAGAAGAAGCAAAAATTAGTCCCTCGGAGACGTGACGAGTCGTGAGGAAACAACGGCGTTTTTACACAAGTCTTCACACTTTTATGAGGGGCTTGTTTTGAGGCTACGAGAGGTCGAGGCTGAACTCTGAGTCATACCACGGAGCTGGGCAATGCCTCACCAGCATTCATGATTACAATGTTTTCAATTTTAACTCCACGTCTGCCACTAATGGGCTTTATCTCGCAATTATCTTCCACTCAAATCAAGAGTGGCAGTGCAAGTCTGTTATGCACTGTTGATGCTAGGGAGGTCACTGTTTATTGTACCTAGGCGACCCCCAGGCTTATCTAGGCCGCGGGTCACAGCTCACGTCACGCCACATATGGTCGGACGATCACTAGTATTACTTCTGCTCCTTCTTAGTGGCGTGAAGTCTTATTACCCTCTGCTCTGTTCTCTAGGGTGCATCTGTGTTGACAGCGGCGGTGATGAATGTGGCGGTGCTCAGTGAGGGGGCAGACCGCAGTGACTGGCGTAGTCGCTAGGCAAAAGAGGATTAAGGACTCGTGTTCCCTATCAAGTAATCACTGGTGCGTTGCTTATGGCGGCGGTGGTGACGGCAGCGCATTGTGTCATTAGCGGTGATACTCGAGTATTTAGGATGGAGTAATAATGGTGATGATGGTGAGGCAGCCGAGGTGATGACACTGCCAGCGGTGGTGGTAGCGACGATGGTGGTTGCAGGAACAGCCTTCCTCCAGCTACCACCGTTGCTGCTACTGCTAAGCACCACGTCACCACCACAGCGTGAGACGGGCGCCACCCACACCGCCTGTCCTCCACCATAGCATCCTTGTCTGACGTCATCTTGGCCCTTCTGTCATTGCAGCCTCACACATTACTGGCCGCTGCCTTACTTAGCGCGACCACCACACCACTCGCCTTGCCCCACGTGTAATTACTCCCATGTGTCCGCCAGGCTCCCAAGGCCTTCAAGGGGCGGCGCGGGTGTCAAAATACCGCTCTTCTTTACTGCATCCACGGAATGTTGTGCTAACGGCCTGCTATGCGAAAAACAGGGCCAACACTGGACGAGGATTAGAGGGCGAAAGGAAGACCGCTATCAGAAAGGAGCTACTGGGTCTCGGCATGAGTTGTTCTTGAGTATCAGTGAGTGTGTGCAGCTCCCGAAAGACGCTTGAGGCGGAACGTTTGGTTAGGACTCTGCAAAGAAGTCAGTGAGCACAGTTGCTGAGACGTACCGGGTGCCTGTATTTATGTATGTATGTATGTATGTGTGTGTGTGTGTATGTGTGTGTGTGTGTGTGTGTGTGTGTGTGTGTGTGTGTGTGTGTGTGTGTGTGTGTGTGTGTGTGTGTGTGTGTGTGTGATGCTGCAGGAGGAAGCATAGAACGAATATAACAAGGAGGAAGGGAAAGGAGGGCCGTGTTGACCTGGGGGGGCGGGAAGGGAGGCTGCACGCGGGTAAGGTCGGACGTGATGAGTAAAACATGTAAATAAGCGGCCGTCCAGCTGGTCTCCCGCGGCCCCTGGCGTCATGTGTCTGTCCCTGCGACCCTTGGCTCTTCCCACCCTCTACCCGCCCTTCTCTCCCTCCTCCTCTTCCACTTCTTGTCTCCCTCCTTCTCCTCCTCCTCTACTTCCTACCATTCTTTTCTTTATTTTCTCTTTTTATTTCTCTCCTCTATCTGCTATCCTTACCTCCCGTTTTCCTACTCCTCCTCGTCCACTTTCAACCCTTATTTCTTGTCTCTCTTCCTCCTACTCCTCCATATCATCCTCCACCTCTTCTTCCACTTCCTACCCCTACTTCTCTCCCTCCTCTTCCTCCTCCTTCTCCCCGTCCTTCTCCTCCTCCACTTCACTTTGTCCTCTTTTTTCCTCCTCCTTTCCCCTCCCGGCCACCACCTCTCGTTATTTCTCCATCATGTTCCTCTTTCCTGTCATTCTTTCCTTCCGTTCTTTATTTTTTTTTTTATATCTTTTTACCTCCATTTGCGTATTTCGTGGTTTATTTGTTATATTTCCTTAATATTTATTCTTATATTATGCAGCTCATTATTATTATTATTGTGTTTTTATTTACTTTTTTTTCTAATTTCGACGCTAAATTTGCTTCTGTATCTTGTGGGTTTTTTTCTTCCACTTTGTCTTTTTTGTTGTTCTCTAATGTAATTTTTCAGGGATTTGAGATTGGGTTACTGATCTTGCAGTCTCTCTCTCTCTCTCTCTCTCTCTCTCTCTCTCTCTCTCTCTCTCTCTCTCTCTCTCTCTCTCTCTCTCTCTCTCTCTCTCTCTCTCTCTCTCTCTCTCTCTCTCTCTCTCTCTCTCTGTGCGTCCGTCAGCAGTCACGCAGCGGGCAGGCGCCACATGTCACTCGCCTCAGCCTCGCCAGCTCCTCCTCTTCCTCCTACTCGTAATTAATTAGCGACTTTGTTCACTAATCTCTCAGTCCACGCGGGTGACGTTGTTGTTTTCCCTCCCGTGTTTGGACTGACATCAACCCTCGCTGGACTCACTTGCTCAGGTTACTCTCTCGCCTCCCCTCCTGTTGTCCCTCTCCCTACTGTGGCCCTCCCTCTTACACGTCCATCTCCTCATCATACTCCTCTTTCAATTTAATGCTGTACTCCTCTTAGCGCGCGCGCGTGTGTGTGTGTGTGTGTGTGTGTGTGTGTGTGTGTGTGTGTGTGTGTGTGTGTGTGTGTGTGTGTGTGCGTGTGTGTGAGTATGTGTGTGTACTGCATTTATTCTTCACGGAACTGTTATACCGGAAGGCCCACGAAGTTCCAAGGCCGCGGGTCTGGTGGTAAACACAGTGGGAGTTGATCCTCTCGGCGGGGCTGCGGCGCGTGACGGCGAGGAGGACGTGAAGAGCCTGACTGACCACTATCACCATCACCACCGTCGCAGCCGCCGCCCGCCGCCGCCGCCGCCGCCGCCGCCACCGCTACATATAAAATTCGCTTATCACTCTTCTTAGCTCTCCTCATTACCGCAAGCACAAAGCGTCAAGAATAAGGAAATACCGCAGAGATTATTCATTTTGTTTATCTTTTTTTTTGTGTTAGTTTACGTATTAGGTCTCTTTTTCATTCCCTAGTATATTGTACCGCAGGTGTTTTGATATGCGCGCCCTTTGCTCTCTCTCTCTCTCTCTCTCTCTCTCTCTCTCTCTCTCTCTCTCTCTCTCTCTCTCTCTCTCTCTCTCTCTCTCTCTCTCTCTCTCTCTCTCTCTCTCTCTCTCTCTCTCTCTCTCTCTCTCAAGTTAACACCTTACTGAGGCCATAAACTTTCCAATAATCAGTGCGGCGCCTCACCCTCCTCTCAAGGTCTCTTTAACCCCCGCCGCCAGGAGTGACGTGCCGTCGTCAGCGTCACGCCCTCCTTCGCAGCTTCTACTTGACAAAAAACCCCAGAACAAGCAGCTGTTGGCTCAGACCCCAAAATTGCACTGGTCCGTTAAAGGGGGTGAAGGTGGTCTGGGTTGAGGAGTGGGGGAAGGTCTGGTTTCAGCCGTGGTGCTTCTTCTCATCAGCTGATCACGGGAATGACTCTTTTGTTCATTTTTCCGCCCGAGTTTATAGCGGCGGTGGTGTAATTACTGTGGCGGCGGGCGTGAGTGCGAGAGAAGATGGAGTTGCCTTGGTTTGTTTGCTGGCCACAGTAGGTAGGCTGGGCTCTCTTCCCCGCCGCCGCCCTCTCCCTCCCTAGCGGTTGTGCTCTTGATGCCTCGTTTGATGCTATGCTTAAAGTCCGCTTTGTCTTCCAGTGTTCTGCTTTACTGCCTCACCACCCGCCGCCTGAGCACCCTCACCCGGCGCACCTTATGACTTTTTGCATTAATCACACGTCGTTGGAGTCTTTTTTCTCTTTTTTCTTTCTTTCCTTCACCGTCTGTCTCTCCGTTGCTATTGACCCCCTGTTGCTACACTACTTGTTAGCGCGTGCAATATTAACACCTTTGTGCGTCGCTCGGCTCGGCTTTGTGTCGCAGGCAGCGCTGTGGGAACCCTCGATCTTGTCCTCAACTTTCACTCTCGGCCCGCCACTACAGCTCGCCCGCTCCCCCCCTCACTCCCTCCTTCCCACCCACCTGACGTCACCTTAATTGGCTGTGCTACTCACTTGTATACGCGGATTTTTTGGCTCTTTTCCTGCTTTTACTCTTGCAAGGTATTCATGTTACCACTATCACTACTACTACGTCTACCACTATTACTACAATTACCACTACCACTATTACTGGCACTATTTCCTTTAGGGTCATTCCCATGCGACTAAATTACTTTTTGTCACTCGAGTCATGAACATTGATGCTGATCATTTTCTCGTATCTATAATTGAATGTATTTATATGCTGACCTAATTAAAATACTAAAATAACCAGAAGTTGAAATGTGAGTGCGTGTGTGTGTGTGTGTGTGTGTGTGTGTGTGTGTGTGTGTGTGTGTGATGCCCGCGCTTGTTATGTATTATATATGTATGTGTGCGCGTATGTGAACGAACTTACACGTAAGTGTGTATGTAAGTGCATGAGACAAGCTTAACGGAGTTGGATCCGGGCTGGCTGGCTGGCTGCTGCAGGGGTGCTGGGCGAGGTTGTGCCAGGCTAGGCTAGAGGCAGGTGGCGTCGTCCTCTCCTTCCCTGGGGCAGAGAAACTAGGCCGAGAACCCCTGTAGCCGTCAGCCCTGTCTGTTCGTGGGACGACCCCCCGCCATCTTCCACGGGAGGGGACACGGGGCCGACCAGCGTTATTTAGGAAAGGCAGAATCGGAGGGTGTATCGAAGCAGGGGTAAAGGTCGAGGGTGGTGCTGTACCAGGAGGAATAAATGTCCAAGGATGAGGTTAGCTTACATAAAATAAAAAGATTGGAAGGAGAATATAGGTGATATAGTGAAGGGAAGTTATGTGATTTGTATTCTATTTGGTTTATAGTGACATAATTCTCTCTCTCTCTCTCTCTCTCTCTCTCTCTCTCTCTCTCTCTCTCTCTCTCTCTCTCTCTCTCTCTCTCTCTCTCTCTCTCTCTCTCTCTCTCTCTCTCTCTCTCTCTCTCTCTCTCTCTCTCTCCATACATACACCTTGTCATGTACTTACCTCTCCCATCACATAAATCACATCTAATTAGCATAGCTCTCTCTCATTCCCTCTCACTCCCACACACTCTCTCTCTCTCTCCAAGCGAAAATCACTCTACGGCAGCGGTGGCGGGAGAGATTAATAAGCAAGAGACAGGTCGTGTGATTAAGGCTCCCCAGAACTCGAGTGTTTGGTGATGTACGACCCGGCCAGCCCTCCACGTGTTACGATCTTTTTTTATTATTTTTATTTTTTTTTTACTTGTTACGAGCACATGCAAGTTAGGAAAGTCTACGGTAGTGACTCGCTTAAGTTGAATCCGTCTGTGTATATGTGTATGTATGTGTGATCTCCCTCCCTTCACCCCCACGAACGTAACTATCACTATCACAATCTCCACCCCTACCACCACCACCACCACCACCACCACTGCTTTAACTGCCATCATCACCTTTCCTATCTTCCCCTTAAGCACCTGTACACACTTCCGCCCCGGTGGAGAATTAGCGGAAGGGAGAGAGGAAGCAGAGACCAGATAGAGAGAGAGAGAGAGAGGGCAGAAGAGGGAGAAGAAATAATTTGTACCATAATTCTGCTAGATTACCCTAATTGTTATTGTCATACGGAGCTGATAAATTAACACCTGGGCTTTAATTACTGAGGCTTGCACCGGTACTAGGGTCGCGGTGCTTGGTGGAGGAGGGCGAGGAATAAGAGGAAGAAGGGGAAGAGGAGGAGGAGGAGGAGGAAGAGGAGGAGGAGGAGGAGGAGGAGGATAGCAGTGGTGGGCAGAGGTCAGTGAAGCGTGGGAGAGCCGTCTGGAAGCGGCCATTTCCAGGAGTTTGTGGGCGCGAGGCGTGACGTCACGGCCCGCTGGACCCTCACTTGACCTGGAACGTGCTGGAGGCTGATTTTTTTTCCCCTCCCTACGGTCACACTGAGGGGTCCGCATAGCTCCATTCTTTATCGTGAGGGGAGGCAGGCTCTGGAACGGGGGATGGGGGGTGGTGGAGGACAGTCCCTTGTTTGTGGTCTTGTATCCCTCCCTCTGTCCTTCCTTCCTCTCCCACCCTCTTTCCTACTCTCTCTCTCTCTCTCTCTCTCTCTCTCTCTCTCTCTCTCTCTCTCTCTCTCTCTCTCTCTCTCTCTCTCTCCTCCTCCTCCTCCTCCTCCTCCTCCTCCTCCTCCTCCTCCTTGTTCTCTTCCTCTTCCTCTCTCCTCCTCCTGCTCCGCGCCCTCGCTAACTGGTAATGATGTGGAACTCGCTTGATAGACATGTTGAAGGGATGCCTCACCCTCTTCTTTATCATCGAGCACATCTTTTTTTGGTTGCCTCATAATATTTCGTCCCTCTTCCCACCCTATCTATCTGTCTATCTATCTATTTATCTGTGTATTTGTCTTCATCACGTGTTGTTTGCGTACATAAGGAACGTGTGTGTGTGTGTGTGTGTGTGTGTGTGTGTGTGTGTGTGTGTGTGTGTGTGTGTAAGAACGAGATGGAGAACATGATGCTGTGTATAAAATTAAACAATCTAATTTTTACTAGTAGATAAAAAAAATATAAATAAATAAAGTTAACAAGAAAATAATGATACTTCCAAATATTGATGATAACCTGATACCGAGAAAGAGAGAGAGAGAGAGAGAGAGAGAGAGAGAGAGAGAGAGAGAGAGAAACTTGGCAGAGGCTGTGGCTGGGCGAGGTGGTGCCAGCATTCGGATGGTCTCTCGGAACAAGAAATGAGGGAAATATGGGGCAGAGTCTTCCGGCCTCTCCGCTGACCGGCGAACACTACACAGGGAGAGCCTCGGGGGAAGGATGGAGTAGAAGGCGGCGGTGGAGGAGGAGGAGGAAGGCGGTTGGGGAAATTCCTGGTGATTATGGGCGAAGAGGCAGCAGGAGGGCGCCGTTGTGAGGATATTCAAGGTGATTACTTGGGCAAAGCATGATGGAGCGAGGTGGTGTATGGGTGAGATTTACGACCAAGGCTGAGAGAGAGAGAGAGAGAGAGAGAGAGAGAGAGAGAGAGAGAGAGAGAGAGAGAGAGAAGGAACAAGGAGGGGCTTGTGAATAAGATATGCATAAAGTGACTGTGAAAGCGCTCCGTGGCGACCTCGAGCGTGTTGGTGCTGTCGTGTTGTTTGTGGTGGTGGTGGCTGCAGCGGTGGTGGCTTTGTTATTATTATTTTTGTTAGCATTGTTCTCTATAGTAGTAGTAAGAGTTGCTGCAACAGTAGCAGTAGTAGCGGTGATACTAGCGGTAATAACAATGATATTAGTAGTAGTAGTGTTATTATTATTCCTTCTACTACTACTACTACTACTACTACTACTACTACTACTACTACTTCTTATACTACTATACTGTGGCTACTACTACTGCTACTGAAAATTAATTCTCAGTTACCTGTTCTATTACCAGACTAACGATAGATCTCCAATTGTCAAGTCTTCGCTCAGAAAACCTGACAACCATCGTGGCCTCAAGGTTTACGCCAGAGCAGTCACGCGCGAACATTTAAGTATGAAGCAAGCAAGCTGTGGCACAGTTTAACTATTGTCTGTCACGTAGTTTTATGTGTGTATTTGACCATCGATATAGCCGATCCAAACATAGTCAAACAGACATACGGATGGATAGAAAGACAGCTAGGCAGACAGACAGGTGCGTCTCCCTGGCGGCGGCCGGCAGTAGGAACACACGGCAGCGTGGCTGTCACTCCGCCATTGTGAGTGGCTCCCCGCCACGGAAAGGAAGGGACAGGAAAAATAAGAGAGCTGTCACAGCTCCCTGTCGCAATATAGCATCTCTCGATTATCCGGACCGTGGAAGAAGAAACGTCTCGTTATCCGGAGGCCACCTAATGTATTGTATTGTCCGAATAACGCCAGAAGAATTTTTGGCGTCACTGTTGCCAGGCTTTCTTTCCTCTGCTTCATCCGGACTAGTCTGTCTTCCTTGTGTTTACCTCACACCGTGGTTGAATAATACAGAGTCTGAAGCCTCGTGGCAGCAGCTGCTAAAGGAAGTGCTGATCAAAAAAAAAATTGTAAATAATGTTTTAAAGTCAGGGAAAGTTTCCTCAAATGTTTCCGAAATATCCAGGCGTTAGTATCTTTCTCCTGAACGAGAGTGAGGGACGGCTGGCGGTCACCCATGCGAAGTGATGAGGCCATAAACACCAGCGTAATTCTGAACCAATTCCCCGAACTGGTCATTAATTAACTGACTGGATGACGAGTCGGTGGGTCGTGGAAGTCTCCCTGGAAGTCTCCCTGGACCTCAAGACGCGGCCACCTGATTTGTGGGGCTCCGTGGCGGCCGCGTGAGAGAAGGATTAGTAGCGGAGGGGAGACGACGTCCAAAGAGGAAACCACGACTTTGGTGCTCAGTGCCTTGCTCTACGTCCATCCCTTTGAGCTTCTCTCTGCCTCTCAGGTCCACGTCACACCAACTTTCACAATTACCTCTTCATCTCCTCAAGCAACCCTCTTCTTAACCTGAAAAAACAACTATGTATATATTTATTTTAAGTCTCCTCTAAGTTAACCGAGAGCAGCGGGGAGAGTTTTCAGCCCGTAAACCAACACTTAAGCACTCAGAAGCCGCTCCATCAGGGACTTTAGTCATAATGAGAGGAAAGTTAAGAATATAAACACTTCCAGCCTTTCTTTATATGCACACGTGAATTAGTTGCTTCTTTCCTCGCTTACACTACAACATCCTCCAGCGAAAGGGGAGAAAAAAGTGGTTTTCTATGGGCTAAAAGGAGGGTATCCGGCACGTGAGAGAAATAAGAGAGGAGGGGAGAGGGTATGGTAGGAAGAGCTAGGAGGAGGAGGAGGAGGAGAGGAGGGGGCGGAGTAAGTAGGAAAGAACGAAGAGGGTTAAAGTCGTGGAGATTGTAAATAAAAACATGGGTAAGGTGTGAAGTTTTGAGAGAGAGAGAGAGAGAGAGAGAGAGAGAGAGAGAGAGAGAGAGAGAGAGAGAGAGAGAGAGAGAGAGAGAGAGAGAGCGTTATGCATTTTCTTAGACAGTAATAATAATGATAATGATAATAATAATAATTATAATAATTATAATAATAATAATAATAACAACAATAACAACAACTCCAACAAAATAACAAAAAAACATGAGCTAAAAATAAGAGAGAGAGAGAGAGAGAGAGAGAGAGAGAGAGAGAGAGAGAGAGAGAGAGAGAGAATAAAGAGTGGGTGTATCGATTAATAGCGGCGGCAGCATCCCCGGCCGGCACTGGACACGCTGATGAAGACTCTCCCTCGGGCCTTAACTTCTCTACCGGGAGGAGGAGGAGGAGGAGGAGGAGGAGGAGGAGGAGGCAGGTGAAGAGGAGTTGGGAATCTGGAGGAGGGACGATGGGGGATAAGTTGAGTGGTAAGAGAGAGAGAGAGAGAGAGAGAGAGAGAGAGAATTCTACACATGCGTCACCTGTGTTTTATCGTTTCAATTTCACATAAAGCCGCCATATTTATGCATTTGATTTCTTATATGCCACTCGATTTCAATAAAACACATGTGTGATATTGGCTAAAAAGAATACACCAACCCATCGACTTTAGTGTGTGTGCACCAGACTCATCAAATAATAACGACACCAAGGAGAGACACAAGAGAAAAACCTAAAATAGAATATGAAAAAAGTACCAACAAAAAAAAGAGCGGTATCCCAAAAAGAAAGAGTCCTAAAATAAAATACAAAAGTACCGGTATATTAAAAAAAAAAAAAGGAACGGTATCCCAAAACCTTAAAACCTCAGACAACTCAATCGAAAGAAAATTAAAGTGAAAGGCTAGAAATATTACGCTAAAACGCTTCAACTCTTATATTGTTCGTGTGCACGGGAGCAGGAGACTTCCATCATTATATTCTCGTATCTGTATCGGACGGACGAGCGCAATTAACGTCGGCCAAGACCCTTTCCAATTGGATTATCCGCTAACTAGCAAAACCCGCTGCTGTGTCCCGTGCCCGCCGCTCAGCCGTCCCAGCCGTCCCAGCCAGGCCAACCACCAAGATATTTCCTCAATTCTAAAACGTACTTGAGGGAAAGTGACGTTTATTTCCACCCCCCAAAAAAATAAATAACACTGAAGTTAAAATCTCATTAGCTTTTTCATATAAATAAATAAAAATAATATGAAATATGAAAAAAATAAATAAAATGGTGCATAAAACTTGAGGAAAAAGTACATCTGCACATCAAAGAAAGACCGGAGAGAGGGGAGGAACAAGAGAGAAAGAGAGACATACATACATACAGACCGACATGAGGACATTAATAGAGTAATGATGCGGTACAAATTCGATCGTGCAAATCAATATTAAACTTGATCAATAAGGAATCAGCAGTTAAAGAATTCATGTCTCGGAGGATAAAGTCAATTCCACTCGTAGCATATTGATGTCTTCATTCTTCACTCGGCTCGCGGAGGAACACATTTGAGTCTGTCAGCCGCGGCACACGAGCAGATGAGGGCGGAAGGTGAGGCAGGTGAGAAGGCCGATGGGGCTGGGGAGACGGAAGCAGTGGAGACAGGTGACCACGACAAGTTTTGAGAGATGAAGTGTCAAGGAGAAACAGGTCTGATTATCACCCTCTCCTTTCCTCACCTCCTTTCTTTCTCTGTCTCTCCGTCTCTTCCTTACTCAACTCCTCCATGTGTTAGGATAATGACCACCAAACAACTACCACCACTCCCCCTCCTCCTCCTCCTCCTCCTCCTCCTCCTCCTGCTCCTTCTTCTCACCATCTGTCCGTTCTCCGTGACTTCCTCGCCTTCCCTCTGCTCCTCCCTTGTCCGGTTGACCCTCGCCTCCTGTTCTTTAGCGCCATCCAAGTTGAAGATAATTTTTAATACGGGGCGCTGATGACAATGGGTCCAGACGGTGGGCCTACCCGATAAACTGAACCTGAATTCGCTCTCACGTGTAAAGGAGGGCGGAAGTAAGAGGAGAACGCCTTTCATTATGACGTTTTTTAAAGAAAGGAAAGGAAATAGAGGCAGGAGGGGAGAGAGAGAGTGTGTGTGTGAGAGAGAGATGAAGAGAGTTGCTACAAAGAATCTCAGTGTTGTAAAAGTAACGAAATTGTCTGCACGAGTGAATGAATGGAGGTTTATTTATTCTTTTTTTTTTGTTAGATTTATGTACTTGTTCAGTTTTAAGAGTGTATGATTTGATGTATGAAACTTTAAGGAAGGAGGAAAAGTTAATACTCTCTCTCTCTCTCTCTCTCTCTCTCTCTCTCTCTCTCTCTCTCTCTCTCTCTCTCTCTCTCTCTCTCTCTCTCTCTCTCTCTCTCTCTCTCTCTCTCTCTCTCTCTCTCTCTCTCTCTCTATCTATCTATCTATCTATCTATCTATCTATCTCTCTCTCTACAGTACACTTTCCAGCAATATCAATATCAACTTTCAATTACCAAGTCACTTTTTTCTTCTCGTCTTTACAATAGGATTCTGTGTTAGCAAGTCGAACATGGTGACCTTCCCAGCTGTCACTTCTGTCCATCAAGGCACGACAAGTCCTATTTCTTGGCCCCCCTCACTCTCTCCCCTCCAAGCTCAGTCAAATTCAACCTCTGTGATGGATTATCTAATGCATTTTTTTTTTTTCGTTCTATCTTATTTCCTTTCTTTTTTTTTCCTTGTCGTGGGAAAAATTGCAGGTCACTTAAGCTCCTGCACCGTCATCATCTTCTGTGCCACCTTCGCTGTGACCTTCCTCTACTTTCCACCGCCATCACCACCACCACCACCACCATCTTCGCCTCCATCAATAGCCTCTCTAGAAACTAATCCTCCAATAGTTTCGATCTTTGTATTTTCATTATCTTTAGTCACTATCTTTGACAACATACACGTTAACAATCCTTACTACATATCACACACACACACACACACACACACACACACACACACACACACACACAGAGCTACATCCCTTAGGTCGTGTGCGGTACTCGGCGCATCCAGCACTCTTCCCCAGAGCCCTAAAGGAAAGGGGTACAGTAGACACACCTTTCTTGACACTGTACCAAGGAGGGAGAGAAAGAGGAGCAGGAGGAGGAGGAGGAGGTGAAGGAGGAGGGACAGGGGCCAGGGCAGTCTCTCACGACCAGCCGCTTTTGTCTTAGTCGCCCGCCAGATGGTGCTTGAGGCCTGACGCTCGGCCTCTTGTCCATCTCCTCTTGGCCCTTCTTCTTCTTCTTCTTCTTCTCCTTCTTCCTCCTCTCCTTCCCCTCATCCCAGTACATGGCGCCCACCTGGCTTCTTCCCTTCCTCTCTCTCTCTCTCTCTCTCTCTCTCTCTCTCTCTCTCTCTCTCTCTCTCTCTCTCTGATGATGATTATATATTAAAAAGTATGCGAGTAACTAAAAACATGGATCTTTTCCTTTATTTTTGTACGGATTTTTTTTTTTTTTTTTTTTTTTTAAGCATACGAGTACAAACTGCATATGAGTTCGCCGTGTTTTTATGTAGTTGTCAAATATCACCACCACCACCACCACCACCACAGCACGAGCGAGCCTAAAAAGGAAATAACAATAATAATAGTAATGATAATACATACATACATATATACATATACATACATACATACATTCCCAAGCCACCGTCGACCCGCGCTCACTCTAATCCGTAAATGAATAATGGTGAATAATCTGGCTCAGAATGAGAGAGAGAGAGAGAGAGAGAGAGAGAGAGAGAGAGAGATGTGACCCAGG
>NC_059298.1:4240553-4315553 GCF_017591435.1 Portunus trituberculatus
GAATCCCCGCACTGGACACCGGCTTGGACTGGGCAGCGTGTGGCTATGGATACGGAAGTCTTTCGTACACACACACACACACACACACACACACACACACACACACACACACACACACACACACACACACACACACACACACACACACACACACACACACACACACACACACACACACACACACACGTGTATACAAATGCAAACACAATACCTGCATGTCTTAGAAAAATGCTAATACATGTAACAACTTCGTATACGTGTGTGTGTGTGTGTGTGTGTGTGTGTGTGTGTGTGTATGGGGACGAGGACATCTGTGAAAGGTAGGCAAGGGAGGAAGGGGCGTATCCCACTCAGGGGTCATCCTCCCTCCTGACCCTCGCCGCTCATGAATACTGGCATTTTCACCGCTGCTCTGTCACGTGATTGATCCGTGCATGATGCAACACGCCGCAGCCTTGAGGGGCCGAGCATGAAACGGAGAGGAAGATGAAAAAGGAGATGTTGCTTTTATGACGGGCCGTTCCAGGTGTTTCTTTTTCTTCTCTTTTATCTCTGTCTCTCTCTCTCTCTCTCTCTCTCTCTCTCTCTCTCTCTCTCTCTCTCTCTCTCTCTCTCTCTCTCTCTCTCTCTCTCTCTCTCTCTCTCTCTCTCTCTCTCTCTCTCTCTCTCTCTCTATCCCATTATTGGACTCCGAAACGTAATGGCGGGGAGCATCTACCTATAATAAGAGGGACAACAACAAAGCTGAGGACTCCTCCAGCGTCAGGGATTGACTGTGGTGATATTATTTGTAATTCTCAACGCCGCCACACAAGTAAGGACAGGGAACGACCACCACCACCACCTCCCCTGCCTGCTTGCCTCTGCCTCTCATTCTCCCTCTCACCTTGGGCCGAGAACTGCTGCCGCCAAGGACCGAAATAAGAAAATGACAATTGAAGAAGCAAATACGAACGAAAGTATTTCATTTTTGTTTGTCCAGTTCTTCATTTTAATGGAGTAGGGACTCGAGCACCTCTCTGCCGCGTTTCAATTTTGACCCTTGAGGTGCGGTGGAGTAGGGGCGATTTTGATTAATTCCACCATAAGTTTCCAAAATCACAAGAGGTGAGGATGCCTGCCATGGTGCCGGAGGAGGAAAAGGAGAGAGAGATAGAGAGAGAGAGGGAAAGAGAGAAGGAAAAGGGGAAAGAGGAAAAGAGGTGTAGAGAAAAAGTGAGTGAGGATTGTAGTGAATCGCACATGAACGAATGTTGGAGAGATGAAAGCACAGAGAAGAAAGGAGATGGGGGACGAGAAGGACGACGAGCATCCAGGAGGGGAAAAGGAAAAAGGAAAGGGGAAAGTGAGAAAGATGAGGAGAAAAACGAGGCCAAAGCGCAGGAGGGAGAAAGGCGAGTATGTGAATAATGGTGCTCGGTTTTGAGGACGATGACATGTTAATGGAAGGATGGAAATGAGATAGAGACTCAAGAGTAGGCGTAGAAAATTTGTCGCCACACGGATTTTATTGAAATAGAAAAGTGTGTGTGAAAGAAAACGATAACTGTAAATAAACCAGAGAGAGAGAGAGAGAGAGAGAGAGAGAGAGAGCAGGCTTAAGGGTCGCTCGGAGACAATGAGACACAGGCGATGAGAGAGACTGAGATTACCGCCCTGAAGACACACACTCATTGGGGTAGAGCAGAAGGAGGAGGAGGAGGAGGGAGGAGATCAGGAGGACTAGAAGAAGGAGGCGGAGGACCGGAAGAAGTAGGAAGAGAAGGGACCGAGAGAGAGAGAGAGAGAGAGAGAGAGAGACAAAAAAATTATGAAAGTTAAAAGTGAACTGATGACGAAAGAGTGTGTAAGGAGCAAATGAGGTGTCTGGAGGAGGAGGAGGAGAAGGAGGAGGGATGGATGGAGGGAGGGAGAAAGGAGATGAAATCAAGATCCCTCCCTCCCCACGTCCCCTCAGTTTAGGTCGGAAGCAGCAGACAGCAATGACGTAACATGAAACGTGAAAACTGAAAAGAACGGAAAATATGCGTAGACTGAGAGAGAGAGAGAGAGAGAGAGAGAGAGAGAGAGAGAGAGAGAGAGATGGAAAAAAATAATGACAATAAAGTGAAGGAGAGACAGTGAGGTGTTGAATGGTGAAGACGAGGGTAGAAAACTTTTGAAGGGTAATGGAGAGAGAGAGAGAGAGAGGGGGTAGAGATGGCGAGGACAGACTGGAGGAGGGTATAGGGCAGGGGGAGGAGGATTATATTTACAGTGCGGGGGTGGAAATGTAAATTCTGGGGACGGTAATGTGTTCACGGCTTGAAGCTCAGGTGAGGGTGGTTAGTCTTCGCTACGGTGGGTAGTGATGAAGAGAGGAGGAACTGGAGGTGTGGGAGGAGGACGAGAAAAGAAGAAAGGGGAGGGAATGAGGCGAACGGAGGCGGTGATGATGAAGTGCAGGTGGTGTTTCTGGGTGATTAGTAAGTGGTAAGTGCAAGGAGAAGAAATAACAAGATGGAGAAAGTGGGAGTGACGAGTTCCTGATGAGTTGCGGTGATATTGGGGCAGATAAATAACACGGGATTTGTTTTTCCTCTATTTTCTTTATCTTTGTTCCTTGCTCGTGCTTAAGAATGGAGTCAGGACTGGCAATGGCCCTCACGCCGCCCGTTGAGGAGCACACACGCAGGCCCGGTGCTTCCCTCAACGACTCTCGGACGTGGCAAAGGAATGAATGCCAACGTTGCCAGAGCGTCCGAGAGGGAGGCTGAGGGGGAGCACAACGACCTCGCCACCACCTCGTTCCCTGCATGACCGCACCCAAGGCTGATACTTGAGAGAGAGAGAGAGAGAGAGAGAGAGAGAGAGAGAGAGAGAGAGAGAGAGAGTTTGTAAGTAGGTGCACCTCATCATCTACTACTGCTGTTGTTTATGCTACTGCTACTATTAATACTACCACTACTACTACTACTACTACTACTACTACTACTACTACTACTACTACTACTACTACTACTACTACTACTACTACTGCTGCTGCTGCTGCTGCTGCTTCTACTTCTACTTTACTACTACTACTACTACTACTACTACTACTACTACTACTACTACTACTACTACTACTACTACTACTACTACCACCACCACCACCACCACCACCACCACCACCACCACCACCACCACCACCACCACCACCACCACCACCACTACCACCACCACTCACTCATTACTACTACAACTACTTAAAATAATATCAATATAGAAATGATAAGACGAAATCCCATAAATCAGTGTAACGCAGCAACATTTCGAGCTCGTGACAGTCACCCTGGACGTGGGAGGGAAATGTTTCGCTGGCAAATCCGTGGCATATCAGCGCGCCTGCATGTTATCCCGGCCGACACGCGCGCCCTCTACCCTCTTCCGAAATGTTGGCAGTATTGTGTGAATATTAATGCGGGTGCGAGGGCGACGGCGGGACGTGGCACCCTGCAGAGTCGGGTCGCCGCTCACACCGTCCCTATTGGTAATCGCTAGTAATCTAATGAACACGGCGGCGGTGGTGGCGGCGGCGGAGGAAGAGGAAGAGGAGGAGGAGGAGGAGGAGGAGGTGGTGGTAAAGGAGTAAGGGGGGAAGGCCTGGCGGGTTATTCGGTATGACGTTGGTGTGGTTTGTGGTATTGACAATGGTAGTAGTGTGTGTGTGTGTGTGTGTGTGTGTGTGTGTGTGTGTGTGTGTCGTGGAGGAAATCGTGAGTTCTAGTGATAATGTTGATTATTGTAGTGGTGATGGTGATTGTGGCTTCTGAAGAAAAAAAATAGAAATCCTAGGTCGTAATTTTAAGGCACGCTACTCGTATATACCAGCGCTTTATATTCCTATTGAAATCCTCACAAAGTATTCCAAACATTTCCAAACTTGGACATATCCTTTACCTTCCACTTAGTCTTTCCTTGGAGCTTCATTTTTTTACACACACACACACACACACACACACACACACACACACACACACACACACACACACACACACACACACACACACACACACACACACACACACACACACACTACCGTAGCCCAACCCCTCTAGCTACTCCCTTCCTACGTCTTAAAAATTACCACTGGAAAATGCCGCGGCTGTCCAGCGTGGAGGAAACCTGAAATTAGATCATGGGCTTGTGGTCAGTGGGTCGGGCAGGGCTGGCTGGCATGTCCTGGGTGGGTCAAGGGTAAAAGAAAAAACGAGCACCTTAGGCAGAATGTATGACTCGTAGGTATCACTTGGGGGATCTCGCCTCACGAGGAGCACATAAGTTACATTCTTCGGTACCCTTTTTTGTGGTGGTTGCTTCGTTATCAGGCCTGGGTCATGATTAGCCAGTCATTTGCCCGGCTTCCTGTCTTCAGCCGACAGTCATGAGCAGCCGTCATCCCATTCCGGTGGTTGATTATTGTTGTCTAGTTTAATATCAAGTGTGCGAATGGCAGCGGAGTCAGAAATGGGGTCACGACTGTTCTTAGTGACCGAAAGGCTCGATCAATTGCCGAGCCGGTGCTGGAGGCCTCGAGGGAGACGGCAGCCCAGGGCCAGACTCACAGTGTGCCGAGCGTGGCGCGGCTTCTCCGCTTGGAATATTACCCGAGAGAGCCTCTGGGATGATCAAACGAGGCCTGCCTCTGCGCCACACTCCAGCAGCCCCCGAGTCCTTAGGACCATCAAACGTTAGCTCGCTCTGTCCAGACCGCCGCTGCAGCCAGAGATGAGCTAGGGTTGCCGACCCGCGCCAGAAGTACCTCCGGAAAGTGAGTGAGGAAGAGGCCCTGAGTGGACGCTGGAATATTAGACGAGCTCCAGTAATGTGAGCTGACACTGTTCCTAATGCTGCCTCTTGCTGAGAGCGGAGTGATGTCATCGAGGAAGAATTGAGGATGATTCAAAATGTCTCGTTAAATCTTTTAAATGTAGTTGCGAAAAGGCGTGGCGGAGGATGGACCAAAAACCGCACCACTGCTGGCTTAGAGAGGCGACTTTGATGACTCTCCTCTCTGCCTCATTTTATCATTATATTTTTTGTGGCTCTTAAAAGTTGTATTAACACACCATGAAACATTATAAGTTAAAAAATGCCTGATACAGTAACACAGTAACATGAATATAAAATAACCACAGATATTACAGAAACTCCATAATTAAACAAACTAAGCACAAAATATCCTGGAAGCTTCATAAAGAAACTGAAAATCTATTGTATCTTCACGCGTTCACATCAACAAAAGTGTATTGGAGGCAGCTACTCTTTATCAACACTAATTATTTTGGAACTCCAAGACGCCATGTAAGGACTCAAAAGGCAGCAGCTGGAAGAGAGAGAGAGAGAGAGAATATGTGTGTGTGTAGGGGGTAGGAGCTGGAGAAGGGCTATTGGTGGTGGAGGCAGCAGGAGGGAGGGAGGGAGGGAGTCGCGTGCTGGGGGAAGGGGTTAGAGTGGCCAGACCTTAGCTCCTGGCCGGCAGCACCTCACGACGCACCCATTACCCTGCTACCGGTAATCAGGCAACGCCACTTTAATGATAACTCTCTAAATACACCTTCTGTTTTTGCCCCGTGGAGGGAAGGGAGCGGCAAGTCAAGATTAATTCCTCGGCCCGTCATACATCACTCGCTCTCGATGGAATTACTCAATGCTTTTTACCCGCCGCCGCGTAAGACTGGAGAGAAAATGAGAATGGGAATGAAATTTATCACAATGTTGATGATGGGTTTGGTGTGCGTCTCGTCTTGATCATGAGCGGTGTGTGTGTGTGTGTGTGTGTGTGTGTGTGTGTGTGTGTGTGTGTGTGCGTGGTTTCTTGTTTGTTTTTCTTAATTAAACACGAACTTCTTATAAATGTTTTTTTCGCTTTTATTCTTTTATTGGTATTATTAGTAATATTTACCACTACTACTACTACTACTACTACTACTACTACTACTACTACTACTACTACTACTACTACTACTACTACTACTACTGCTACTACTACTGTTATCATTATTATAAAGAATAACATGTAGAAAATAATAAAAGCAAAAAGCACCCGTGGTCAACCAACCATTCGCATTTCCTCCTGCAGATAAATTCTCTCATGATAAGATTATTTTTATTGCCGCAAGAATTGAGGGTCAGCAGCGTTGGTCCAGGAGCAGGAGGGTCACGCTCAAGGCGAAGTGGCCAAGGGACAGGCGGCTACGGCCCTTAGCCCTTAGTAATTACCGATGATGGGCGATGGTGGTGGCAGTGGTGGTAGTGGCTGTGGCGGCGGTGGTGGTAGTGGTGGTGGTTGACGACTGATGATCTTGGTAGAGATGGCGGTGCGCGGTGAAGACGGCAGTGGTGATGATGATGGTGATGATGAGGATGATGGGGAAGACTGGCGAGGGTGATGGTGATGATTAGTGCAGCAGATGGCGTTGTGATGAGGCTGCTGGCTTGGGGACGGCGCTACCGGCTGCTGTAGGGCCTGGCCGGGTGCGGGAGGGTAAAAGGCGGGAGGGGATACGAGGTGTTGTCAAGTAGATACTGTAAATTATGCTTACTCCTCATATCTGGGAAATAGGATTATAAATGTAGCGTAATTCTTACATGTAGATGTTTATCGCGTGGTCAGATGGTCTTGTGGAGATGGAAGGAGGCTTACTGGGTGGGTGGCTGTATAAAGGGCGGGATGTGAGGGAGGCTGCCACATTCCCGTCCAACATCTGTCTCACGCATTCACCTACACGCTCAGGAACTCTTCTCTCTACGCTCTTCTCCCGCTCCTTCATCCTCATCACTCTCTATTATCATTACTTCGCATCATTATCTCCAATCACTTTTCTTTCCTGCAACCACCAGACTCCTCCTCCTCCTCCTCCTCCTCTTCCTCCTCCTTCTCCTCCTCCTCCTCCTCCTCCTCCTCCTCCTCCTCCTCCTCCTCCTCCCCTCTTCCTTCACATCCTCCACATCCTCTCCTCCACTCTGTATCGGATCTCCGAGCCCTCCTCCTCCTCCACCCTCACGCCATGCCACAACTGCCTCTACCATTATTACCATTAAAACCAACACACCTTTGCACACCCACTCATCACCACCACTCCCACCCTTATCATCACTATTACTGCCGCACACCCACCACCCTCACCACCACCACCACTACCACCTCAGCCACCACCACGCAGACTCGCGACCATCCAAGAGCAGGCCTACCCCTGAGGCGGCCGCGTTTCAACACAACGCCTTGACTCTGGCCTTATCGTACATCGAGACAGAAAGTGGTTCTCATGCTTCTCGTGTTCATCACTGCGTAGCGGCGCGGATGGCAATCGCCACATGGTGCGGTGCAGAGTAATTTCAAACTCTGTTCTACCTCTGAGGAAAATTTTCAAAGGTAAACCGAAACTTGTGGAGTCAGAACACCTCACTCATGTGTCTTGGGTCGAGAGGTGACCAGCAGGGTGGCGGCCGCAGAACCTTGGGATTATGATGGGTTATGATGTAGCGTGCCTGGTTCCTGCCGGGGCGCCCTGCGGGGCAGTACCTGGCTAGCCCCAGGTCCTCTTCTGCCTTATCCTGTACGTGGCCTTCACCGCAGGGTTCCTTAGATACCTCGACATCATGACCACGCCTGGGGTTGTCACGAAGACGGAGGAGCGGCCCTGTACGGTCACGAATTTATTGTGGTGTGTGCTTGCTGATCGAGGGTGCATGGCGTTGGCAGCTGCTTGAGGAACGCTGTGTATCTCAGCGGTGTGTCTCTTCGAGTGAAAGTTACCTTCTGTTTACACCTTGATATAGAACTCATATTTATGGATTGTTTTACTTGCGATTTGTAGCACAGTTACTCCCTCATGAGGGAAGCAGCCAAGGTCACAGAGGGCGAGTTTTCCCCTCCTCTTTGTTAGTGCTCGTGTACTTCACTAACAAATGTCCCACGAGGCCACGGTAATGTTTAAAGGAGATAAAAGAGACGGGTTCTCCAGATCGTCACATTTGCCTAATGACTGGGTGGGTAATCAGTGTTTACTTAGGACGCACACCCCGTAATCACCTTTCTATGCTGTCATCCCAGACCCTCGCCACCGCCAGGCACACAAACCTCCCATTTGCACCCTACACCTCCCAGGCCTCGCTCCCGCATCATATCCACTTCACACTTCACTATCTTGTCAGAACCCGGAATTTCCGGCATGAGAAGGAACTGAGCAATACATTCAAAGGCCTCCGTAGGGCGATACCCTCAGCGCCTGAGTGAAGTCAGTCTATTGAGGCGGCTATAGGCCTACACGTAATGAAAGGTTTGCTCTCACCCTGTAATTTTGGGGACCACTTGGGACGACCTCACCGATCACCAAGGCTGCCCTCGGCTGTAGGCCGGTGCAGGCCCCTCGCGGACCTGCAGCAGTCTTCTGGTGGCTTTGACGCACGGCTGCCTGACTGTGGCTTTTCTCTCTCTCTCTCTCTCTCTCTCTCTCTCTCTCTCTCTCTCTCTCTCTCTCTCAAGAAGGGACGGGATTGTATGAAGCTGGACTTTTTTTCTTTCACGAAGCATACCAAGATGAAGCAATCTCATATCACAGCAGATCCTTGAACTTCACACTCGGCCAAACCTAATGACTTCTAGAGACATGATTTATTGATAATTGCAGCATTATAGTATTCAAGAAAGATGAGATACATATACACTAACATTCCGCGGATCTAACAATGGCAGATAGGCTAATAAATATGATGAGCGAGAAACGTGTAGCCGAACCGAGTGGTGGATTCCTGCCGGTCAAGGGACTCCAGGCGCGCGGGAGCAAAACTGTCTGAGCTTATGCGGAAGTGAGAAGCATCGCGACGCCTCAGCGAAGATTAAGCTTCCAAATCTTAATCTTGAGTTCGTCGCCGTCTTGCCTGAACTCCTGGACGCCGCGGAACACGATGGAAAACGAACAGGAGTAGGAGGAGGAGTAAGAGAAAGAGATGAAGGACCTTGTGAATGTGACACGTACAATAGACAAACTGATAAAAAAAAAAAAGTGTGAAATTTTACCAACACTCTTCTACGATTCCTTTTGACCCAACTTGATATCATAGACCACTGAAATAAGATATAAAAAAAAATTAACTGTTGATGTAAAAAAAAAGGAACATGCGCCTACTATATTGCTAAGAAAGCTTCAGTAATCGAAAGCAGACAGTTACTCCGCAGACGTGACAAGTTCATAAAAAGAAAAAAAGATTCTTGGACGGACGGACACTGTGAGAGAGAGAGAGAGAGAGAGAGAGAGAGAGAGAGAGAGAGAGAGAGAGAGAGAGAGAGAGAGAGAGAGAGAGAGAGACAACAGAAACCTGACATGTGGCCGCCGAAGAGAAGAATGCAACCGAGCATAGACGAGATGACTGGCTGACTGCATGTGCACACACACACACACACACACACACACACACACACACACACACACACACACACACACACACACACACACACACACACACACACACACACGCCCGGTAGCTCAGTAGTTAGAGCGCTGGCTTCACAAGCCAGAGGACCGGGGTTCGATTCCCCGGCCGGGTGGAGATATTTGGGTGTGTCTCCTTTCACGTGTAGCCCCTGTTCACCTAGCAGTGAGTAGGTACGGGATGTAAATCGAGGAGTTGTGACCTTGCTGTCCCGGTGTGTGTTGTGTGCCTGGTCTCAGGCCTATCCGAAGATCGGAAATAATGAGCTCTGAGCTCGTTCCGTAGGGTAACGTCTGGCTGTCTCGTCAGAGACTGCAGCAAATCAAAAAGTGAAACACACACACACACACACACACACAATATCTCTCCGATCTCTTTTTTATCTTCCAAATCAGTATTAATGCTAAAACAAACAGTAGATATGTGCGTTATTCAATTTGTTTTACGTTCCGTGTGTGTGATTGCTGGTCATCATAACAAAGGCACCTCGTGTGATGGTGAGAGCCTAAGATGAAGCAGTATTCGTGGAAGGTACTGAGAGAACGAAGGCAAAGGAAACTCAGCATTATAATTATTATTCATTTGGATAAGAACTAACTGTCCACTTCATCATGAGAGCTACCAGTCAGCCAGCACCACCGTTCCCTAAGCCGTGACTCGTCTTAACCTTGTCAACATCCACAGCATCCCCCCCCCCTATCTCTCTCTCTCTCTCTCTCTCTCTCTCTCTCTCTCTCTCTCTCTCTCTCTCTCTCTCTCTCTCTCTCTCTCTCATAATTACTCTGTGAGCGCCACTGCCTCACATTTCCGACCCCCACAACCTTCCCCGTCTCCTTTTACCCCTGGAAATGTTGCGCCTCAAATGGGTGTTTTCTCGAGTCTCTTAACCCATGGTACTGATTAATGAGGTTTTTGAGGTGCAGTGCGGTGGTCGGGCGGCAAGAAAGGAGGCTGATGGACGACTGCCTGCTAAGGATGCGTGTAGCTGCTTGTGTCTATGTATGGTAATGCGGCGACCTCGTGCAGGGAAAGGAAAAAAAAAAAAGGACCGGATTATGAAAGTTTGTGTTGCGCGAGACTTCACAGACACTTACACACACACAACGAAACTTGCACTGCTAAGAACATCATGTCATTACTTACACTGCCACTTATCCTTTGCTCCTACAAGAATATACAGGGAAGTACACCAGGACCGAGACGAAATGACAACCTTTAGCATTGTCAGAACAAGGATTTCGTGTCCTCTGCCTCTCTTTCTCTGCCTTCCTTCTGCCTTTTTGTCTCCCCCTCTCCCCCTTCTCTTCCCTCGCTCCTTCCCTCCATCCCTCCCTGTCCCTGCTTCCATCGGGCTCCATCCTAAGCTCTGATTGTGGTCTTTCCGAAGGTCCTCAGCCCACAGATGATTGAGAGAGATGAGACGTTCTGATTGGTCGGGCTCAAGTGATAATGCTTCTGTCAGACTGATGATTGGCTTCGGTTACGTGATTAATCTCCGAGTTTACCTTAATGTTTTGTTGACTGTCAAGGAGAAAAGAATTTAGTTTTCGTCTCGCATGGAAAGTCCGTGTTTCTTTTATGTCCTTTGATTGTCTTTACCTTTGTTATTTGATACGAGTCTATAATTTCTTGCCTTTTATTGAACGTAACCTTGACGACTGCGTTTTTTTTTCCTTTTTATATTTGTTGCGTGCTTTAAAAACATTAAAAGCAGATACGTACGTACGTCTTCAGAACAACAACAACAACTGATGCTGCAGAGGAAGCAAGAGCTGTACTTCTAGTCGGATCTCGCTTCCTTAGTGTATGTGTGTGTGTGTGTGTGTGTGTGTGTGTGTGTGTGTGTGTGTGTGTGTGTGTGTGTGTGTGTGTGTGTGTGTGTGTGTGATTGTTGCATGTTCGTATGATATAGCTCATTTATTCATATTGCCACCATCACCACCTTACGTATACCCCGAAGTCTTGCATTTATCTTCAGCTCACTCACCACACTCCTCACTATTAACCGCCCGCCTCCCGGAAGCCACCAGCGGCAGTGTTCAGTAATGACCGGCGAAGGAACTGGTCCATGCTCGTCGCGTGTGACACTACGATACTTGTGAGACCAGTTAACTTTCTGCCAGTCATGTCCAGCCCAGCGACGGCCAGTCATTGTACAGTTTGCAGTCTCGACAGTACGGCACATATATACGCAGACACAAAGCATATGTACACACACACACACACACACACACACACACACACACACACACACACACACACACACACACACACACACTTCTTCCCTCACACGCCGCCCTATTAATGAATCATCTCATGTCCTGGCAACAATCTCGCTCTCTTGTTCGACCATTATCGGCCACTTTAGAATGACTACGAGAAAAATGACCTTTATTACATCTGTATCTCCAGTAACTCCACCCCCCTTGCCCTCCTCATCCCTCCCAGCCCTTGTTCCCTTGCCTCCTAGAACACCCTTTGTCTGGGAGCGTGGTCTACCAGGCTGTAATGTTGCTAATGGTTGCCGCCCGCCTGCCCGCATGCTAGACTGCCCGCCGCGACTCTTTGCCCCCAGACACCCTCACTACCGCTGCCCTGTCATAAAACCCGGCAGAGGGAGACAGAGGAAGAGCGAGGGAGTGAGGAATGTGGAAGTTATGAATTAAGGAAAGCGTGAAGTGTTTGATAAAGGTTTTAAAGCATCCAGAATATAAAAACCTGAGAATGTCAGGTTAATACGTGGCTGTCTCTATCGTGTGTGTGTGTGTGTGTGTGTGTGTGTGTGTGTGTGTGTGTGTGTGTGTGTGTGTGTGTGTGTGTGTGTGTTAAATGGCGGTAGTGAAGTATGCATTCACCATCTCAGGTATTCCTTGCTTCCTGCAAAACTAATTACTCTACATACACTAAAAAATAAGAACCCAACAGTCTCAATCACAAATCTCAAAGAAAGCTATCCATTCCACAGGGAAAGATCGAATAATAAAACATACCAGAAATATCAGATATCTTTTGTAACTACAGATTGAAAGTGTACCGGAGTCTGAGAGAATATCAAAACACCCCACAGCATAAAAGAGCCGCGCTTCACTGCTGGTGGCGAGGGCGGGTCCCTACAGTAAAGTCCATCCCATTACAAGGAGAGAAATGTCACGAAGGGGATTTTATCGTAAATGACCTGAACCCACACGCACGCAGGGGCCCGACACACTGACACACCCACCTGGCCCCACGCACTCTCAGCAAAATGTCATGATTTTTCCATCCTTGCCACTGTGCAGGAAGGTGTTTGTGAGGCGTGTGTTGCCTATGACTGTGGATTACTGGATGAAATGGAGATAAAAGCCCATATTTAAACTTAGTTGCATTGTCAAAGTACCCGCAAATGGAGAGATTTTGAGAAATATTAGCGTTACCGGACATCTAGTAAATAAGTATGAATTTTAAGCAAATTAAGCCTTATAAGTGAAATAGAAAGAAATAGTACAAGCAGATTAATCCCTTCAATATTGGAAAACATTTTTATCTTGAGATTTGTCTACGATTAGACCATTTTATTGACATTAGGAAGGGTCCATGGAGGTCAGATGATTAATGGCCATAGTCTTCACTATTCTAATCCCCTACATAAGTTTCTGAAGCTGTATAAAATCACCGAATAGTAATCATAATGAATATGGAAACGCATCATGGTACTCAAGGGGTTAAAAGTTCATGTAATTACAAAGCATGCAATTATCTATAAATATTACATTACAATAAGTAAAGAAATAAAAAGTGGAAATCCTTGAGCTTTATATTCGAGCTTCATGTTCACCAAGCAGGTTTTTTTTTCCGTAAGAGCATTTTGAGCCTTTTGTTGTGTAAGGGAGGCGGCGGAACCTGCTTCACCTTGTTTTGGTGAGCTGCAGAGCGCGGTATGTGCGGCATCTTGGATGCTATGTCCAATATCCACCCTGAGAGCCCCACCGTCACTTGTTTCCCCTCGAATATCGTTCAAAAAATGAGGGGAGAGTAGAGGAAACGTGGAGGAGTGTGTTATTACCCCTCGGACCCATACCTGAGCCAGTCCACCTGAGTGTTTTTTTGGTTGAGCGAGGGGAAGAGACGAGGGCAAGTGAATCGAGGGTGGAAGGAAGGAAGGGAGGGAGGAAGAAGGCTATGTTGAGTGATTGTAGATGTATTGCTATTACTTTTAAGTCGCTGCGATTTTGTTGTGTACATTCTCTCTCTCTCTCTCTCTCTCTCTCTCTCTCTCTCTCTCTCTCTCTCTCTCTCTCTCTCTCTCTCTCTCTCTCTCTCTCTCTCTCTCTCTCTCTCTCTCTCTCTCTCTCTCTCTCTCTCTCTCTCTCTCTCTCTCTCTCTCTCTCTCTCTCTCTCTCTCTCTCTCTCTCTCTCTCTCTCTCTCTCTCTCTCTCTCTCTCTCTCTCTCATTGACAAAAAGTTGTCTCTACTTTCTACTTTCCACCACCACGTCCTTAACTCACTGATGAGCACACCAGAAAACATAACTTTACTTCTAATTATCCAATGATTAACCTCTTGAGTACCATGACGCATTTCCATAGTCCTTCTGGTTACTATTTGGTGATGTTATACAGCTTCAGAAACTCATGTGGGAGGATTGAAATAGTGAAGACTGTGTTCATTAATCTTCAGATCCCCATAGATCCTTCCTAATGTCAATAAAACGGTCTAATTATATACAAATCTCAAGGTAAAAATGCGTCCCAGTACTCAAGAGGTTAAGATGAAGCAACGAGAAGACAAAAGCGAAGAGGTGCAGTACAAGCTGACCTTTTTCCCTCCGCCCCCCTCTCTCTCTCTCTCTCTCTCTCACCCCTCGCTCGCCCTTCCTACCTCGCTCCGTTGGATCTGTTTTCCCCCTTGTTTCCCCGCCGGCGGTTGGTGCATTGTTGCATAATTCGCCGATATCGATGTCGCCCCTCCCCCGCCCTCACGTAGCGCCGCTGACCATGCCGAGGCTTCCTGGAGTCGCCAACATCCTGGAACGGGGAGACCAACTGATACCCTCTGCTGGACGTTCATCTCTCTCTCTCTCTCTCTCTCTCTCTCTCTCTCTCTCTCTCTCTCTCTCTCTCTCTCTCAGCGACACTAAAACTCAAATTTTTTAAAATTTTCAACTCGTCTTTTATATTTTTTTGCATTAACATCACGTTCCCGGTTCTCTAGTTTAATGATTGTACAGAGTTTGCTTCGTGTTCCTGGTTAATTCAGTGTGAAGCGAAGCCAAAGTCAGTGTTATGCGATCCGAAGAATGGGTGAGGCTGTGTCGCGTGGTAAACAGCACTGCCAAGGCTCAGCGTAACGCCGAATAATTTTCCCATGTAAATATAGCCCTTCGTTTTTTTTTCTCCATAGTGTATGTGTAATGTATTGTGTAACTTTGTTATTTGAGCGCAGTGTTGTTGTTCATGGTATTGGTCAAGCGATAGTATTATTGAGATGGTATAAGAGTGATGGGTTTATGTTGGCAACACTGCAGGCAAGACAATAGTGTCCACCCTGCTTCGAACGAGACAGAATGAGACAATTCTTCATCCCGGTCACAACATTCCTCACCATATGGATATTTTTCTCGCCGTCCTGGAGTGGCGGCTCAAGAGAAACCCTGAGAGCTGGAGAGTTCCTTCCCCGCTGATGCCGCGAGGTGTCACGCGCGGCTGATGTTGCCTTGTCATCAACCGCTATTTATCTGGCCGCATGAGGACAGACTGACCCCTCCCTAGCAAAGGTGGACCCACGCCTCGCTCTCACAGGACTTTCGCCTCTGTGAATGTTATGGGCGAGTGAGTGAGTGTGTGAAAAAAAAAATAGAGGAAGGATCCCATCGGTCAGAGTAGTCCTTTGTTATGAAGTTATCATTTATATTATATTTCACGGACTGTCATAAAGCTTTTTCGTTCTTAGGGAGGGAACGGAGTCACCTAGAAAAAAAGGTAGCAAAAACTGTGGCTACCTATATTAATAGCGTCTGTTTATCGCCAAAGTGGAAAGTGGGACAGCCGCCACCTATACACTGATCAGAGAAAGAACTCACGAAATATAGTCATTCTTGAAGTAAGTTACTATTCTCTTATCGCTGGCACACGGATGATGCGTGAGGGAGGAAGGGAGGAGGGAGGGACACCTGAATGTGTTTATTGGCGGTGTCAGGAAAGTTTGGTGGAGCGTGGCGGCTGGGGAGGCGCGGACCCTGGAGGCTGGCCGGCGTCCCAAACCCTCGTGACGGCACCTTCCTCGCCGCCGCCATGCCCCGTCACCAGACATCACGAGTTATGTCTACTTTCTTCCCGTCTTTGATACATGTTGGGGAAAGTGACCAGCAAGAATACGTCACAGTAACACGATGATATATTGTGAAGCGCGCAGCACTGGTCATCTTTAAAACATGGTCTGGCCGAGTCGAGACACGGAGGGTCCCCAGCTTGACACATTATTCCTGGTCAGTTGTATAAGTAGGTGGCATAGGCGCGAGGAAATTGCATTGTCCTTTCATGGTAGAATTGTATTGACAGGATGATGGTGCCACTTGGGACACGCTCTAGATTGCCTGTGGGCGAACCGTTCGAGTCATTCTTTGTCGCAGTATGTTTTGTCTCTCGTTTTTGTCGCCACATGGTGTTTTTTTTTTTTAATTATTATTTCGTGTTTCATATAGAATTAAGAAATTATAATAACATTACACTATTTCATATTAGTACAAATGCCTTTGGACTTTTAATCAATAAGTGTGTTTTCTGGCGACGATCATTACTGATGTAACTTTTATGTTTCAGAGCCTGCTCGGTATGTGTGTGGAACCTGCGGCGCCGTGCTGGGCTCCGCTTGGTCACTGGTGCAGCATGTCCAGTCTTCGCATGGCATCATCATCTACCAAGAGGCTCCAGGAGGCATACCCCTCTCCGCCCCCTCCACGCCGCCCGGCCTGCCAAGGCCCTCTCACTCTTCCCCGCTGGCGTCAGTGTCTTCCACAGCCACCACGGCCTCGGGACCTCATCCACCCCCACTTCAGTTGCTAGATCCATCCAAGGTGGATTTAACCAAGGTAGACATTACCAAGGTGGATCTCTCCAAGGTAGATTTGAGCAAGATTGCAGCACCGGTAACATCAGGCGCTACCCCCCTGCCTCCCCATCCCCCGGTGACGGCCCCTCTCCTAGACCCCAGCCACCCATTCAACCTCTTACGAATGCCCATTGGGGACACCCGCGCCCCCTTTCCACCAGGCCTCACCCCACCCTTTGTGCGGCCGGGCCATGACTTTCGGATGGACCAGCTGCTTCAGGAGGGACTGCGCCTCAATCCCGGCCTGCTTCCTCCGCACTTTGAACGGCCGCCCTTTCTTGACCCCGGGCTGGGCGCACCCCGCCATGCGGCGCCCACGCCCCTAAATACAGGCGGTGACCCAAACCTTGACTTCTATTCCCAGAGGCTGCGGCAACTGGCCGGCACAACCAGCCCCACCAGCTCCACTTCGCCCCGCAAACCTCTTCCAACTCCTCCCTTCACCTCACCCAACGGCCCCACTCCTTCCAGCCAGGCACCCTCTCAGACGCCCACTTCTACTCGAACTGATTCGACATCGACGGCGTCCAAGCTCCGACGATTCAAATGCATGACTTGCTACAAAAGTTTCCGGTGGGAGAGCAATCTAGCCATCCACCAGAGGATTCACACGGGCGAGAAGGATTACCGCTGCCCGAAGTGTCAGGAGACTTTATCCAGCCCCCAGACACTGCGCATCCATATGAAATCACACAGGAAGAGCTCTTCTACAGAAAGCAACTCTCCGGACTCCTCGCGTCCTCAGACAGAGGACGATAATGACGAGGAAGAGGAAGAAGAAGAAGAGGAGGAGGATGATGAAGAAGAACCTGATGATGACGAGGAAAACCCTTCTATTTGTGATAGTGTAGACGAAGATGAAGATATTGTTGAGGAAGAGATTGAAGACGATGAGCCTGAAGACCTCTCAACGACATCCAAGTCTACCCCAGCGCCTCCCACCCAGAGCGTGTCCTCCAGCACAGCGGAGAACCACAAGATGCCGCTCGGGGACCAGCAGAGGACTGTCGTGGGAGAGCTTATTGATAAGTTTGGTCTTGGTAACATCTCCGCTTACAGTGAAGCTTATCAGCAGGCACTAAAGGAGTCAGGGCGTCTGTCTCACCACTATATTGGTAAGGACGGTGAAAAAAACCACACTAACGGAATAGAGAAGTTGAAATTACGAGATGATCTAACGAAGGGCATGATGGGTTCCCAGCCGACTCTCGACCTGGCACACCAAACACTTCTGGGGGCGTTTGATAATCCATATGACGCACAAAAAAGGATTGCTGCAGCCCAGAGGGATGGAGGCCTCTATGCCGGGCTCTGGTTCCCCAATCTTGCAGGAACCGGAGCCCCACCTAAGGATATATTTTCTGGCATGCAAACATCGGACGCTAATTTTTTACACCGAAAACTCATGCCAGAGGGACCCATGAAGCCCGGAGATGTGCCAGTGGCCCTTCCCAAGCCGGGCACCAGTTCGGCTCCCGGCACCCCGATCTCTCTGGTTCCACCGACAAAAAAGGAAAGTCGCAGAAACGATACGTGTGAGTTTTGTGGCAAAGTGTTCAAGAATTGCTCGAACCTCACAGTGCACCGGCGATCACACACAGGAGAAAAACCTTACAAGTGTGACCTGTGTAGCTACGCATGTGCCCAGAGTTCAAAGTTAACGCGGCACATGAAGACACACGGCCGCATGGGCAAGGATGTGTACCGCTGTCGTTTCTGTGACATGCCTTTCAGTGTGGCATCAACTCTAGAAAAACATATGAGGAAATGTGTTGTAAATCAAAACAAGAAAGGTTTATTCCCACCACTGTCAGCCGGTGGCCACGAAGGACTGGACTCTTACAAGGGACTCCACTTCACACCCGTTATTAGCGATGACTCCTCCAAGTCGAGCAGTCTGTTCTCGCCGCACTTTAACACCACGCCCACCGCCGCCACCACGCCTAATGACGATACAGGAGATTCATCAAACCTGTCGGGCCCCGGATCTTGAGAATGGGCCCCCTTGGCAGCCCCCCATCTGCCGCCGCCAGGAAGCCAGGGTCTCGCTCCCCCTACCATGCGATTCCCAAGGGCACCCACTCACCCCTGGGTTCAGTCTGGTCGCCCACCACCACCACTCCTGCTGCGAGGAGTGTCTGGGCCCATGGCTCCTTCTGCACCCCCCTGGACTCCACCTGTGACGCCGCGCCCACCAGGGACGCCACCCAGCACCTCGGCGTCGCCCACCTGACCGACGGCGGCGGCAGCAGCGACAGGGCGGGCGGCATAGCCCGCACATTCCCACACCTCGCGTTACGTGACTTCCCAATGAGCGGTGCCCTTCCTGCCTTCGCGTGGTGTAGGGCGCCTCAACAAGCTAGTCCTGTGTGTTGTGCGACGGTGGCGGCAGCAGCAGTAGCAGCACGCCCACACTTGGCCCATTGTTCCTATTGATGTTATATGTTGTGTAGTGTGTGTTGTCTTACCATGACTGGTCACAACAGTGACAGAAGGTGCGCTTATCCTAGAGTGTGTCTGCCACCGACAGCTGAACCAAACTGGTACAAACACCAGATACCCCGTCACAGCTGCTGTGCACCGGTGTCACCATCAGCTGACCCTTACCGGTGCTACGAACGTTCCCCAGCCAGTCAGACACGAGGAGTCTGCATCACTCGTGCACTTCACTGACGGAAGATCAATCACAGACTACCAAACAATTACCATGTCTAAAAGCTACGTGAGGCTTCTAGGTTATCAATACGCAGTTTCTTGCTCAATACTGTGAAACGACAGACAAGGAACCTTCAGCACCTGTGAGGCAAAACAAAAGGAGGCCCAGATGATCTCTTCAACTGTGTTAATCCACCAGATATTTTGAGTTGTGTATTTGACTGAGATAGGAAGTTTGTTATTGTGTTATTAATATTTTTAGAGAGAGGAAGGAATAGCGTAGCTATTTGGTGCAAAGATGGCGCCCCTTCACCTCAGGGATGCCAACACTGTCTGCGTGGGTGGTTGCCGGTACTGTAACAACTAGAAAGTGAAGCTTAATCAGTTTCTTAGTTTCATCCTGAACACTTGTCTGGGCAGTGTAACTATAACATTGATCATGATCCTTGAGACTAACATAACACCTTGGTTTTCAAACTTTTCAAGACTTTTGTTTCAGCTTATTAAAAATTGATTAATGCCGTCGAGCGTGTTCTGAGGGAAGAGATAGGCGCCGCAGTAACTCTGCGCCTCTCCTGATGCGTCGCGCTCTAGCACTGCATATGCATCATCGAGATGTAGGTTTGCACCAGGAATCAGATCTTTCGACTGATCAATAGATTTGTTGCTCTCTGCCATCCAGATTTTGTTTGATGTGATTCAACTAAAGCAATTAATGTACTGTTATAATAGCATACAAACTCCTACCCACACTCCTCCCAGTGAGGCAAGTACAGGCGTGGCTCAGAGATCAGCGAATGTAGAAAATCAATACTGTTATAAAAATGTCACGTTCCAGAGAAAATGTAATATATGCACAACCCACCACCCCGGGGCACGAGTGGCGGCCGCAGGGTTGGGGGGAAGGGACTGTCGGTGGTCAACTGCTCACCACGGGAGTTACCGAGGCGCCCAGGTGACGGGTTGAGGGAAGGTGAGGTGACAGTGGCAATAGTGATCACATCTTGACAAATTGTGTTACTCTTGCATACACTGTTCTGTTCTGGTAATTTAAACTAATCCTTTAATCTAGTTCATGACTGAAAAAGCTAGTGCCACTTTGGGTCATCTCAGGTCACCTCAGTCTCTCCCTTCACTCTCAAATCGCATTGAGGTGCCGCCGCCAGGCCACTCTTACCAGGCTGTTTGAGTTGCGCAGTTCACCTCCTTGTTTTCTATTATCACTTGGTATTTGAAGCACAGTCTTCACTCTTCCTCGGATCCTTCTTGCCAGAAGACAGACTCGCGTGTTCTGTCTTGGGCTCCATCAGTATTATCTTGTTTTATATCAATTTCTTATTTTCCCGCTTTCCTTTCTTTATTTTGACGTTTTGCGCATCGGACGTGTCGGAAAGGACTCGCTAACTGCTCTATAGTTGGTCTATTATATTTTGTTTGCATTGACTACATTCCTTATTGTTTACTTTTGATCGCTTTCGGTTACGCGTCAAATATATAAGTGTTTCTTTGTTTTTTGGTAAGAGTTTACATTTTCTCATAATAATATTTTCACTTTTATTTATCCGCCCAGAAACAATTACGTCAAGCCATCTGTCGATATTTTCTGATGAAGGTTAGTGCGTGCCATATGAGGACTGTTTTCATGATATCGGTATGGAATGCGAGATTTTACGTCACTTGACCTCAAGTAAAAAAGAAATAAATGTTATTGCACTAACTTATACATAATGAAGGAAGACTTCATCATTTTCAATCCAGTCGGAGTGAAATTTGAACTCTCTCTTTCTAATCTTACCTCTTACTTTCACATCTTGTATAGCGGGAGCATTGGTTACCTGGGCTTTAATTTGTCTGCATCCAAGGGGAATGCAATCTGTTAATGGTTTCTGGGTCCCCCTTGTGTAGCCTCCTGAGGGTGTCCCGCGGTGGCCTCAGGTCCTGTGTAGGGTGTGGCCGCGGCCCTCCCAGCTAAGGCGCCCTCAATTCCCTCGAACGTGGGTTTCGAGCTTCTCATGATGTAAGCTTCATGATGTCCACAGTATGGGGCTGAAGCCTCTCATAATAAAACCAAAGATAACGACTAAAATGCTCCCCGCCCACACCCCGCCCACCTGCCTATGGTGGGTGGGCGAGGCCCGGGCGGAAAGGCTGCATTTTGGACCAGTTCTACCCTGTAAATAGTGTACATAAGATAGTTTATATTTGTATATGTAACTATAGATTATTACTGATATGAACTTTATCTCAAAATTTGTACAATTGGTGGTTATGTCAACACTTCTACAAAGACCCATCTCTGCACCAAATAACTCACTGATTTTTTTTTTATTTCAAAGTGTTTTCTTGTCTTACTATATTTTTTTGAATCAGCAGTCTTGAAGATCTGTTGGAAATAGATCTAAACTGCACATAGGATTAATTGATATGGTGTCCAATGATTGGTGGCGTCGGGCCCTCCAGCGGCGGCCTGCAGGGCACCGCCTTGATGGGTGGAGGACGGCACGCCAGCATCTGCCCTCCGCGGATGGCGGTCTGCACTGCATAACCAGGCATACCATGTCACTGGCCATACGAGTAATGCGACAGGGTAAGGGCTGGACCGCGTGTGCTGCCTGCAGGATCCTGGCCGCCTTCTTAGCCTCCACGGGCAGCCTGTCTCGAGGATGATACTGATGTGGACATCGAGTGGCACTCCATGGTATCAGATCGACAGAGTGGACAGCCAGGCAGCCAAGGTGCCTCCACGTACGCTGAGGGACAATTGGCTGCCTGCTGGATACTGGACTGGGCTGGCTGCTGTGGACTAGAAGGCGCTGGCCGGCGGCTCGCTGCCTCACTCGCTAAGAGCTACCGTGTAAAACATCTGTGTTCTGTATTCTTGAATTGGGGTCAACCCGTTGTTAATTGTATGCACAGTTTTTATTGTAATTAAGGTAGTGAAATGAAATTATCTTACTTGTAAAAAGATGACTGTACCGAACACTGATTTTTATTAATGTTGTTTACAATCACTGTGAAGCAGAAACTTTAGTGTCACTAATAAAGACTGAGAGAATTCCGTGGCGTTGCTTACCCGAGTGACCAAAGCGCTTGTACCTGCTGTCAATGTCAGCCTCCGAGGCCGCCGGGTGCTGCTGTCCCTTCCAAGGTCGTGCTTGAAGAGGGACTCTCGCCCCGCGGCAGGCTGGGGCGTGCTGCACGGCACGAAGGAAATAACTGACCATTTAGTTTCTGCAGTTTGAAACAAACCCGCGTGTAACATGCTTTTTATCGATGGTGCAACAAAAATAAATATAAATCTCCTATGTAGGATTCAGTCAGTCGCTCGATCCTCTGCTGGCGATAGTCACTTGTTTCCTATGTACGATCCAGCAACTCTACTAAACCAGAGGAAAATGGTGGAGGACCTGTGCTATTTCTACTACACACTGTTCTCATCTATTTATTAGATTACAATTGGCGTGAGGAAACAAAACCTTTGTACATGTAGAGTTGAATAAATGTATTTATCTTCGTCTAAGTTGGTTTCATCATAACCTGAATATTGAGTGGTGACTGCTGCACTGAGTAAGTAAAAAGTGTGGAAGGGTAATCAGTAAGAGTTTTCATGTTCTTCTCTCAGGTCCCAAAGTGCAGAGGACAACGCAATGGTGAAAAGCCAGTAATGATGAACTCCTTAGATAGTTCTCAATGGCTGCAGGTGAATCACTGCCCTGAGAAAAACAAGTGTGATGAAATATGACTAGTAAACCATGAAAGACTTATGGGTTGACCAATTTATAATCAAGAGTTATATAATCAAATTGAATATTATGTGAGAGAATGGTAAAATGAAGGTAGGGTGAAAATTCGAACAGATTAAGCTCATTAAAAATGTGTTGTATAGTTACATAAGTACTCCTCCAAAGAGAGAGAGAGAGAGAGAGAAAGAGAGAGAGAGAGAGAGAGAGAGACTAAGTACTATGCAATTAAGTTCCCTATTTTATCTCATTGAGCCATTTATCTCTATGACAAAAAACATGAAGCGTAGAGAATATTCTGGTGACACCTTCAAAATTAGGACAATTATGTATTCGGTACCAGTGTAGAAGAAATGGTCACGCGAGGTTCATGAAGTGAAATGACGTCTGCATTATTTGTATATTTGCTCTTTATATTCTGCGTTTGTACATGTCAGCACGAGTTTCAGCAAATGCGAACTTTTTACACACTACATTAGTTACCCTTGTGACAAAAAAATCCATAGAAAACTTTAGCACCGAGAGTAGTGAAAGAAAACGTGCATCTTGGGTAGGTCACTGCGTATTGTGAGGGGGACTTGTATAATCGCAGAAAACGTAATCCCAGTTTTCTCTATTATCTTACAATGAGAGTATATTATATTTAGTGCAGTATCTAAGAGAGAGAGAGAGAGAGAGAGAGAAAAGAGCGGCTCGTATTTTTCTAATCTTATCAACATTGTGCTTCTTGTGCGGATTCCCTTGGTAACTCCCCTTTCAACTGTCTGAGCTTCTGTAATAAAAGTAACGATGGCAGATATGTTGATGGTAGTAGTGATATTGCAGTAATAGTAGTAGTAGTAGTAGTAGTAGTAGTAGTGGTGGTGGTGGTGGTAATGGTAGTACTAGTAAAATCCCGAGTGATAGATGCAAAAGGAAACATAATTAGTTTTCTTTACTTTTTAACCAGAGAGATTTATTAAACATTACATTCCCACCCAAGTCTCGTGTCTCCTGAATGCTTCACGGTGGCTCTGTGGCATTGTCGTGGCAATATCATCACAACCTCCAGCACAGGCCGCACGTCACCATAGCAATAAATATGAAATATATTGCGTCGCTGATTTTCTCCGTCAGTTTTAATCTTTGAATTCTGAATGCGAGAGGAAACCCGAAAGATCTGTCGGGTTCCACTAAGTCTACGACATAAAAAATGAGGGTCCTAGTGCTGGTGGGCTATTCACTCTCCCGCGGCGTGCATGTGCGGAGGTCATTCAGGAGTCACTCTTTTTCAGACTATTTCCAGCTCATGCACGCAAAGTCCAATTAGTGGACAAATGAACAGTTAACGAGAGTACGAGCGCAAATCAGTGCTCCTCCCCACAAGTGTGCTCGGCCGCGTCCCACCAGCAACAGGAGCACTTGCTTCCTCCATGAAATTCCGACTGAGCGAAAGAAATAATAATTAAAAGGAAAAAAAAAAACATTCACAGAATTATTCGCCGACTTCCCCTCTTTATGAGTAACTACATGGAGCGAGGCTTTTTCAGTGTATTCGTTTCGCCTCATCATTGAGGCGGCTCCAGGCAGGTGTTTCTGTGCGTTCAGACACTTGCTGCTTCACACAGACGGGCGCGTCCTGCTCCGCCCTGCCACCTCAATGGTTACCAAGACTTGCGATGCATAGAAATAACCTTTGCTGTGATGACTTATTCAATTTTCTTATTTACCTCCATTTATTACTGTGCTATATAAGAACTCTAGATGTATGTAGATGACCTCTATTGAGATGTGGGAGTGTATGTTGTTAGTATATGTGGCAAGAGGTGAAGGTTGCCAGATTCACATTGATGAGCAGACAACCCGCGGGCCGCAGACACACACAAAGGAGGAAGGGGAGCGACTGAACGCTCCCTAGTTACACTCGTTTTCTCTCATTTCTGGATATTAGTGATGAGTGACAGCTCGTGGGAAATTCATAGACACACCCAGAGATAGAATAGTGTTTCGACCAACGCCGAGAATTTCCCGCTGGTAATAATTAGCGGCTTTAAGTAGTAACGACTCCGGCCCGGCACCACCCCACCCACACACACAGGACTTGCCAGGTATGATTTTTTTCTTGTCTGACGTTATTGTCTTTACAGGTATGGCATATGTCAATAGTGCAAATTATGACTTTATTTTTACTTTTATTTTCAAATGCGGTAACCAGATGTACAAGTGCTGGGGAAATGCGTTGGTGGTACATCAGGGAAGACTAATAAGTAGTGGTGGGTCGTGGGTGGCAGGTGGAACAGGAGAGCGTGCCTGGTGGCGGCGGAAACATTGCCGTCATTACTCAGTCCTCCACGATGGCAGGCCTTGAATGCGGTATGTATTCAAAGTGAAATAGGTTAGATATGATACTGGAGCCTATTGGACACTAGTTATCGGCTATAAAACTGTCATGAAAGCAGGAGTGAATGGATGACTAGCTGATTACTTCATGTACCAGAAATAGAGTTTGCCAGTTATTGTACTTGATCCTTAGATGGCCGTGCAGTTAATTGTAAAACTATTAATCAAGATAAGAGGAGTATTTCAATATTTCACTTCTCAGGTAGGAGTATATGAAGAAACATTTTTTTGTGAAGTCATTAGGAACTATCATTTTTATATAATCCCCCCAGAAACTTGAAACAATGTTTTGCCTACTGATGTTTATTGAACCTGATTATATATAAATGTATTAAAAGATTAAAGGAAAGTTATAACTCTCACCGCCACCGTGCACCACCACCACCATCACCATCACCACCACCATCACCACCATCATCATCGCTATCATCATCATCGTCATCATCGCGCGTGGCTGTGTCCCAATGAAGAAGAGATATAGTCCTATTCTTAATCAAATATATTCACTTGTCCCAGATCCATTCGGTATGAACCTATTTTTTGGAAGACCGGGAAGTGTAAACTAATCGGCGCCAGTCTTTATTCCAATGGGATGGGGGGGTCGCGTCCCCGCCACCGTCACGAGCGTGGGGATTCCTGCAGCCTGCCACCGACGCTCGCCGTGCCGCCCCTGAGTTAGGTCGCCAGAAACCGTAACATTTGCATATAAATTCTTTGCCTTTGAGAATATTAAATGATTCACACCGTGTTGGTCCAATCACCCGTCGATTCCTAAATGGATCTCCACCCCTCGCTATTTGATTTTGAGAGGATCACCCTCCCTCTCGTGCCTCTTGTATTGCCCTAAAAGGGGGAGTTGCCGCCCCCTTCTCTCCTCTCCAATGCTTGATATCACATTCACCAGTGACCATAGGCAGGCTGGCTCCTCCCTCATCCCCTCCCCATGCCTGGCTATGCCCTTGTCTCCATCATGTGGAAGAAAGGGCACTCCATTTCCTTTCCTTTTATCCTCTCTCTCTCTCTCTCTCTCTCTCTCTCTCTCTCTCTCTCTCTCTCTCTCTCTCTCTCTCTCTCTCTCTCTCTCTCTCTCTCTCTCTCTCTCTCTCTCTCTCTCTCTCTCTCTCTCTCTCTCTCTCTCTCTCTCTCTCTCTCTCTCTCTCTCTCTCTCTCTCTCTCTCTCTCTCTCTCTCTCTACCTACTTCTTTTCGCATTCATCATTCTCCCTAGCATCTTATATTCAGCAACATTTTATCATCCTTATGTTATTTCCCAGTTCTCTTGCACGTCGCGTTCCATAAAGCAAGAGCACATTTACTTTTGAACCTTCCCCTTAGACCACATTAACCATCTTCTCCCCCTCTAATCACTATTCATTCCTTTACATATGATCTTCGTAGGATCTCGCTTGATATGGTTTTATTACGTCCGTCGCTCCTCTTGTTTCATCTTTAAGACTATTCCGCTCTGCTGCTATCGATATCCTTATTGTCGCATCCCTTAGTATTCAGTTCGGCCTCTTCTTGCAGCACCCAGCACACTATACCTTCCCTTTACGTCGCTATTAGAACAGCCCTCCAGCCCCGTCCCGTCGCTATCGCTTCCCCAGCCTCCTCCTTGTCCTCCCTGGCCCCCTGTAGGCTTACACGGTAGACTGCACGAAAACAGTGATGCTCATTCCCTTGCCGCTGAACAGGGAAATACTCTCACAAATGCCCACGAGACGCTGCTGGTTGGCTGGCTGGCTGGCTGGCTTACATCTTAGCGTTAACAGGGCCCAGCATCGCATCCCTCAGTCCTCCATTTCTGTTGCATATTAGTTACTTGATTCCATGTAGAATCTGAATGATACTGCAGTTCTCAAGCTGTTAAAATTACTGAAGGTGGCTGCTATTTGTATACTTTACTTTCTGTCCACTGATATTATCTTCTAAATCTTAAATATTCATGAAGTAAGAAACAATTATATTTTCGAGGTACCATTTCAGAGAAAAGAAGTAACTCTACACTCTACACTCTAGAGTGTAGACCGTGGAAAAATTTCCATGTGAAGGTTAGACTTACTTTGTTTTATGTGATCATTTTTATTTTGGCCATTTTAGCTCTAAAGAGAAAAAATAAATTTTGAAGATAGATAATATCTCATGAGAAATTCATTACTGTAGTTTTATGTTTCAGAATCTTTACCGTATTGTTGGTTAGTATTACACTGTTCTGTGTAAGTTGTGTATGTTTAACATTTAAAAAGAAGCAGACGGAATTCTAAGGCAAGCATGGGTATGTGCTTTGGTGTGTCAGAATGTTTGTCATTTATAGTCTAGTATTCATACTCGCAAACGAAATAGAATGACCATAAAACAGCTATCAATAAGCTTATAGATATAGACTGATGGTATTTCTAAGTAAGCAAAACATACGTTTTTTTTTCTTTAATGTATGTAAAGTTCACCACAAAGAATGCATCGTGCAATACTGGCACTTGTTTCAAGGTAAGGGCGTTAATGTATGAAAAATTACTGCCATGATTAATTCATGACTGAAAAGCTGTGGGAGGACAATGTAAGGCAAAGGTAAAAGGAATAAAGCCGTAGGGTGGCAAGACAGTAGCGCATAGCAGAAGCGAGGAGAGCGAGCGGGAGGAATGCAAGAGTTCCTGCTTAGTCTCTCCACCTCTGTGTCGTCGTAGAAAACGAGAAAACTCTTATTTCCTCCCGCGCCATTGCCCTCTTAATCTCTCTCAGATGTGTATGGGCGGCTGGCGTTTCTTGAGTGATGCTCCTCAAATATGTATTCAGCATTTTAGGGATTATTTCATATCTTGCCCAGAAAAATTTGCGGCCGGCAGTAATCGACCGGGGGTAAGGAAAGGAAAGGAAAAGCCCATCCACCCCCCCCCCCCACACACACATTCGCGTACTACTCCGCGTTTACATGCCAACTTTTTTTTTTTTTTTTTTTTGGTGTAAAGAAAAGCTGACGAAGTTAAACATTTGAGTGAAAGCGTGAAGGCAAACAGCGTTAACAAAGGCGGGTACTTGATTAACTGAGGCGGCCCTGCGATCGCGGCGGGAAGGTCGTGCTTAATTATGATTCCATTAGTGGCACGTGGCTGCAATGCCCAACGTGTACACAGCATAGCGCGGCGAAGCGTAAGAATAATCCTGATACAGTCGTCAACGCTCATTAATGATCCGAGCAGCAGCATCTTGCACTGGTGGCCGAGGTCCCGGGAGACGCATGGCAGCGGAGCATGAGGTGAGGCAGCGGGAGGAGGATATCCTCGAGAGGCGAGGGAGGTGATGCGTTCTGTTGGGGTGGACTGTTCGTGTGAAGCGACACGTATATAAATACAGCGGCCTTAACTCGTCCCTCACCGCAGGTCAACAACCACTTCACCGAGACAACAGCCGGGGAGGGAGGGACGGCTCTCATAATTAGTGGGGCTGGCGGGAAAGCAGACCCCTCCAGCCCTTACCTGGTGTACATAATTACTGAAGGCGAAGCGAGGGAGGGAGCTTCTGCTGGGAGAGGCCTACGGACGCCCCAGGCCACAAGGGCGGCCAGCGTCCACCAATCAGAGCGCAGGGGCGGAGTATCTGGCAGTGTTGTCCACCTACCAGTTCGCTCTCTTCCCTCAAGCTTCTAGTTTTATTGCTATTTCCTCCTCGGCTCTCAGTTTTTGTTTTACCACGCGATAAGGATGTTTTTCATATTTTTATTTAGTGTTTCAGGTGGAGGGAGGTTTGATGAGAGCAAACATTAGACGAGGAGAAATAAGTGGTGTGCGGTTGGCAAGCTGGAGGGGCCGTCAGCGGCAGCCGTGCGAGCCACAGGCCACAATTGATGCTACCTCTCACTAATGAATGTTCTCCATTGTCATGTTGGTCCCTCTCTGCACATTTCACATTATTAGAATATGTGTTGTATTTCACATATCGAATACCGGTCTTGATAGGCATTTAAAACAGTGGAATGGAAGTCCGCACCGCTCACCAATCCAGGAGTAATTACTGGCGGAAGGAAGGAAGCGGGTTATCCAGCAGTGGCTGTCTGGCTGGCGTGCTGGACCGCCGCCCCGCTGCCTTCTCGATGCTCGGCACAACGCAAATGAGGAAAGTAGACAATAAAATCGATATGAAATTCTTTCGTGCCGTCTTGTATTTGTCAAGCCCGCGGCGCGCTGTTCATCAAGGTTTAGAGGGCGAGGAAGACTATTCCTTGACTGTTACGTATGAAACCACACGTGATGTTTGCTCTTGGCTGCCCACCAAGGCTCCAGGCGATGAATAATTCTCCGTGTTGCAACATGCTAATTGCTCGGTAATCCTGCAGGAGACGTATATACGGGAAGGCTTGGGACATGTCCAGCCCATTTCGCTCCTGTGGTTAGACCCTGGGGTCGACAAGGGCTAAACGTGCTCAGAATAAGTATACCAGGCCTGGAAAGTCACCATAGCTGAATTTCCCCCTTGCCCCTAGCTGGAAATCTGGATTCTGATGCAAGACATTGTCCCGTGAATTTCTGGAAGGCCATGCTGGTTGGTACACGCAGCGCTGCCAATGATTGGGCTCCACAAGTTCGACAGTGCCAATTTCTTCAAGTAAAATATTCGTCTTTTATTTGTGTATCTCCATAATGGATGGCAAGATAAATTGTAGAGTTTAAGATACAAAAATATCTTTGCTTCTGAATTAATATCCCCTCGAAAATTGTGTATAGGACAGGCGGAGCAGAGTGTGTTCTGGCAACATTGGTTACAAGTAGTGGGGGGCCCTTGGGGCATTGTTAGTCCACGACTGTCAGATGCGGATCCAGGGAGGAAGGAGAGTGGGAGGGCCTCAAGACGCAGGAGCCACCACCACCCGCACACACCCCACCCTCCTTCCTTTCACTTAGCTGTCCGAGTATTATTATTGTAAATGGTTGGGGGTGTTCGGTGTGTTACCAGTGTGTAGTGTTGCTTCTAGGTCGGGTGTAGAGCGAGACAAGCCTCAGATACACTCGGGAGCAGAAATGGGGATGCAGAAAACAGCGATGAGTAAGGGAGCGACATAAACTGGAGCTGCAGGGAACTGTCACCATGAATATTTATGGCCATTACCCTTTCACCAGGTTCACATTATTCTTTGGTGATATTTATATTCGTGTCGGTGGCGGAGTTATGTATCTGGCTATAAACACCACGTGATAATATCTTTTTGAGGTGGTCTTCGGGAAGTAGGAGAGCTTTTGCTTGATGTGATGGTAAGTTCCCTTCCTCTCAGTGTTCCAATACAAGCTCCCGTGCGGCTGGTGTGCCCTGCAGGAGACAGCTGTGCCCGTCACCCGCCCTGACAGGCCAAACCAGATGGAGGGAGCGGGAGGAAGGAGCCAGGGGTGTGGGGGGTGGTAAAGGGAAGGTTCTCACACCAAGTCTGCGGACCTCGCGTGCCACATCCCGTATGCCAGGTCGTAATCGATAATTTAATTAACTTCATTGTTTTCATCTGATGTTCCAAGGTAGCTGTTCCTTGACGCCATTCAGGGTGCAAACTTTCATCATCATTGCGTCCTGCGCCTGGCGGGTGGCTGCCACGGCACTCACTGTGTCTCCTTCCGCCTGCTCGTCCGCTGCCCCTCATACCATTTCTTCTTTTCTTTTCTTTCCTTTATTTCCTGAATTACATACATACACTAGTCGTCATTATCATTGTTGTGGTTGTCGTCGTCGTCATTGACATCATTTTCATCATCATCATCATCATCATCATCATCATCATCATTATCGTCGTCGTCGTCGTCGTCGTCGTCATCATCATCATCATTATCATCATCATCATCATCACCATCATCATCATCATCATCATCATCATCATCATCATCATCGTCATTATCAATTTGTATAACAAAGAAACTTGAGTGATATTGCATTTTTTTATGGTTTCAATCATGGTCATCTGCTTTCATATTCCTGTGGTACATTTAGTGGTTTAGTGTTATTGAGCTGCTGAATAACACATTCTGTTAAGAAGTGTTTCCCTTATATTCATCGAGCTTTCTTTTCGTAGCTTGATGTTTAAAATAGGAGTATACGAACATGATATTTTTCCAATCCTTTAGGTCCTTCACCAGTAATTAGTTGTAAAGAGAACAGTCTGTTTTTCAAGCTCTCACTGAGCATTTAATATCCTTTTTTTTTTATGTGACAAGTGTACTATAGAACTGGTCACCTTTCATTGCTCCTGTAAAAATGGACAGAAATTAATAAATAAACTGTTATTTCTACCAAGACCATATATCATCTAGTATCTTTATTTTTTATAATATTCAGCATTCTTTTTACGAGAAATGTCTCGTGAGTGGGCATTAAACAATTGGCATCACCTGGAAGACACGGGTGTCCGACAAATATGTACATACCTGGAGAAGAATGAAGGAGACCTTTGATCTACAATTAAATTAAATGACAGACGAGGATGATGATGATGATGAGAAGGAAAGAAGGAAAGGGATAAAAAAAAAAAAAGAGGAAATCACTGACAGTGACAACAATGAAAAAGTCAGTTGTCAAATATAGAGGCAAACCACTGTCTGACGCCTCAAAGAGAGAGTGACTCCTGTTGCCCTCCGTTCTCCCACACGCAGGTGGGTGCCACAGGTGAGGTGATGCACACGTAGACTTCCTTTCTTTTCCCTCCCTCCCTCCCTCCCTCCCTCCAACCACATTCTCCACTCTTTCATCCCTCTCATCCTCTACCCTTGTCCTCTATCGTGCCTCACCTCTCCTCCCTTTCCTCGTCATATAAATTCACGTTGTCACGAAAAAATGTGACGTGGTTTGGTTGTATGTACTACATTTAAATAGTTAAATTATTCGCTGCTTCTAAATCTTTGTTAAATGAAGTCGTCACAGTAAGTAGGAAATACAGAACAAGAATCATACATTACTCATTTCTCCTGTAACTCACGCATTCCTGTATCATAATCCACAGTCATTAACTTAAAAACCTATATACCATCCACTTCACAGCTACCCACATCCACTCCCCATGACCGTCAATCACACCACATTTAACTCCTTCAATACTGGCACACATTTTTACCTTGAGATTTGTGTACGATTAGACCATTTTACTGACATTAGGAATGGTCCATGGAGTTCAGAAGATTAATAGCCACAGTCTTCACTATTTTAATCCCCCACATGAGTTTCTGAAGCTGTATAAAATCACCAAATAGTAAGCACAATGAATATGAAAACTCGTCACGGTACTCAAGGGATTGAATGCTACCCATTGCACCAGTACATCCACCCATCCTTCCTTATTCTATCCTATGTTTTCTCACACCCTCGCTACGTCATACCATACCATCTTCCATGTTCTCAACCCATGTGCCACCTACTCACCCACTCACGCATCCTCCCCCCAACTCAGCCGCCTCCTATCCTTGTCCTGTGCATAATCACACCCCTGCTGCTTCTCCTCACTGCCTCTAAGCCACTCCGGTCGAGGCAAACAGGTTCCAGTTCACCATTGAGAGCAGCTCGCCCCTCACCACTTGTCCTATCTGTTGTGCTCTCCATCCCTTGCTCCCCCTCCTGTGTTTCTCTTTTCACCTCCTTCCCTCTCTTTATCTCCGTTTGTCTCCTCTGCCTCTTTTGTTTCCCCGAGTCCTCTAACTTTCTCGCGTTCATTCTGTATCGATCTCCTCCTCTTCCTCTCTTTTTTTCCTTCTTCTTCATCTTTTTCTTCTTTCTTTATGTTTTCCTTGTTTCTACGTAGGTCTTCTTTTCTCCGTTTTCGCAGTCTTAACTTTCTTTTAATCTTTTTTTTTCAACTTTTTACCTCTCTCAGTTGGTTCATGTTTTGCACCTTGGTTTCTTGTTATTTAGTCTTGTTTACCTGAAGGTTTGGTGTCAGAAAGCCGCGTCTTACTCTTATTCAGATTAAGTTTTGAAAAATTATATATATTCTACGTGCTTTTTTTTATACTTCCTCTCCTTGTAGGCAAAATTTGTCATAAACTTCATTTTATTTGCCTCGTAAATGAAATAGATAAAAAAAATGTGTTTTCAATACTAAATCAGTTCAGTCTTTCAAGCACGTCTCTTGGTTCCATGAGAGAGAGAGAGAGAGAGAGAGAGAGAGAGAGAGAGAGAGAGAGAGAGAGAGAGAGAGAGAGAGAGAGAGACCCCATTTTCCAGACACTGAATGAAAGGGAGGGAGGTAAGGAGGGAGAGAAAGAAGGAGAATGAAAGAGAGAGAAACGAAAACAGGACAAGGCCACGGGTCCCTCCCATACACCTTTCCTCTCCCACGCAACAATGGGAGCGAGAGAAACCTGTTCGGGTAGTTCCCTGTCTCTGGGTCTCATTATAACTGCCTACCTCCTGCTAACGAGTGTGTGCAGCGCGGCCCTCCTCACCTCAGCACCTCAGCTTGTCTGCTCACTAACCTTCCTGCTGCCCATCATATCTGTTCCTCAGTTTACCTTCCCCTGTCTATCTTGCCTTTCGCTGGATCATCATTATTTCCGTGAGCTTGAATTTCCTCTTTGTTTCTATTTTTTCAATTTCGTTTCTTCACCTTTGCTGTTTTTGTTTTTTTTATGTAAAAGGGCAACAAAATATTATAGAAGAAAGGCCCACTTGAAATGCTATAGCTCCCTAAAAGATTGGTAAAGAATTAGCCAAAAAAAACAGGTACAAATGTCTCGAAACCTGGTTAGTGTGCAGTTATTTGTTTATGAGACCTTGCTTTCCTTGTTTTGTTTTGTTTTTTTCCTCGTACATTTTGTCCTGTGTAATTTTCATTGTTAGTTTTCGTTTCTTTAAGCTTTTTTTTTATTTTCTATTATAGAGTGTTTTGAGTTAACTATACCATTTTCATCCTTTTTTTTCTGGTCCCTGGGTTAAGTTTTTTTCCTTTATTTTGCTAGTTTATTTCCACTTATTTTTTTATATTTAATTTTATTGTTTTTTTTTCTTATTATAACTACATATATGTTTTACCCACTTCGTTTCTTTTCCCAGTTTTCAGTCTGTATTTTTTTTATTTGGATCAGTTTCTCTTTTCCTTTTTATTTGTCGTCACGTTGTTTGTCTTTACTCTCGCCTGCCATAGTTATTCTTTTTTCTTTTCTTTTAGTTTACATTTCCTGTTATTCATGTACATTTTTCCATCTGAATTTGTGATTTATCTAAGTGTCTTCCCTTCTCTTGGTTTTCTTGTCTTTCACTTTTCCTTCGACCATACGTGTTGTTTTTTCTTTTACTAATTTCCATCTCTATTCATTTTCTTGTTTCTCTGCTATAGTTGAGTGGCTTTTCCGGCGTTTTTTCTCTCTCTTTTTTGACTAAATGTTTTGAGGAGCACGGCTGTGGTATCATCTTCATATTTCATCTACGTAGTGCGTGTGTTTTGTGCCCTCTTGATACTTCTTCGTTATATTTGTTCTTCATTTCACTCCCTGTTGTCTCCTGAAATCCTTTTTTTGTCGTGTCTCTACGTACCTACACTGTTTTATCCGTACCCGAGTTTTCTTTATGGTTTTGTACTATGTATACGTGTGTGTAGTGTCTTGATACCTGGTGATATTTTTCATCGTCATTCCTCTACGTATCTACACTGTTTTCATCCCGTACCCGAGTTTTCTTTATGGATTTGTGTTGTGTAAACGTGTGTAGGTACTGTGAAGAGGCGCCGCGTACCCTGTGGTGCAGCCAAGTGTGGTGGTCTCAGCCTTGTTATGAGGGGTCGAGTTGTTCTGCTGAGAAAACATTTTAGCTCTTTGTCTTTCTCCTTTGCGAGGAAATGAAAATATAGCTGAATATGTATATAAAGGATAACGTGAAAATAAGTGAATGAATAAAAATAAGAACTAGAAAGGTAAGTAGCTAAAAAGGTTGAGAAAGAGATAGATAAATGAATAAACGAAAAGACAAATGGATAGATAGGTAGGTAGGTAGGTAGGTAGGTAGACAAGAAGCTAATAAAGATACAAGAATTCGAGAATTACCTTTATTGAGTGTGTTGGAGTCAATTTTGATAACTTTCATCTTTAGTTCAGCTCAATGCGAGTAGCATCATTTTTTCATCCTCCAGTGTACACCTTTCTTAAGAAACATACGCTGGTTGTGCTGATAATGAATGTTCTTTCGAGAGACAACTAACTGAATTCGGTGCACTTAGCCTAATGTTTGCTTTTTGGACTGAATTCTAAAGTGTATTCATCTTTTTTTTTATTATATCCTTGTACATAAATCAGTCTGGAAGTATATCTATTATTATGTTTGGTAATGTCAATGTCAAGGAAGATAATGAGTTCCTATTTAACTTGTGAAAAATGATTAGCTAATGTAACCTTACGAATTAGGTTATTCAAAATATTTTTCTAATCAATGTTTTAAACAAGTTTCCAAGTATCTCATGAAACTCACTTCAATCTTTAGCCCCTTCAGTACTGGCACACATTTTTACCTTGAGATTTGTGTAAAATTAGACTATTTTGTTGACAATAGGAAGGGGCTATGGAGATCAGAAGATTAATGGCCATAGTCTTCACTATTTTAACCCCACACATGAATTTCTGAAACTTTATAAAGTGGCCATATAGTTACCAGAATGTATATGGAAACTCGTCATGGTACTGAGTTTTTGTTTCTTTTATTTGGCGTTCACATGTGTATGACAAAGTATACTTACTATTGTTTTATGTTTCGATTCCAGCATCTCTTTGTCTCTTGACCTCTAGACCTTAAGAGGCAAGAGAAGTCGCTTGAGAAATATGAAATAAGCTGAACTCTTACCGGAATTTTATAATATTCTGTGAGCGTAGTTGGGTTGTATGACTATCCCCCAATCCTTCTCACACACACAAGAGGATCTACTAGTATTCCCAAACTAAAATGCCCTTTGCTCTTTAACAATCATTAGTTCAGTAAGTTTGGTATAAAAACAATGAAATGTATAAGAAGAGTAGTATTCATATATTTTGAGTTGTCCATAATGTAAATCACGGCTAACCCATCCAGTACTGGGACGCATTTTTACCACGAATTGCGCATGATTTAACGATTTGATTTACAACAGGAAAGGTTTATGGTGGTCAGAAGATTAATGGCCAGAGTCTTCACTATTTTAGTCCCCACATAAGTTTTTTGAAGCTGTATGAAATCACCATATAGCAGAATGAATATGAAAACGTGTCATGGTACTGAAGAAGTTGATATCCATAAGGAATTAAAATTAATTTCCATTTATAGAGATGAGCAAAATGTGTTGTTAGGATTACCTGCTGTCCCTCCGCTATACCAGAAGCAGCAAAGAAACAAAGAGAAAAGACGTGCATGCTTGGAACAATTATGGGCTATTCAATAATGCATGTTGACATTTACAAGGACAAACAGGAAGTGCATGCTTGACTTTTTCTGTCTTGTACTTTCAAAGAGACGGAAGATTGGGTGTAAGTGAACAGAATAACACAGTTGTTTCTTTCTCCTTCAGTCCCATGACGTTTTCCTATTTATTTCTATTACTATTTGGTGATTTTATAAAGTTTCAGAAACTCATGTAGGGATTAAAATAGTGAAAACTGTGACCATAAATTTTCCGACCTCCATAGATCCTTCTGTCAATAAAATCATCTAATCATACCCAAAACTTAAGGTACAAATTCGTTCCAGTACTGAAGGGGTTAATGGCAGAGGATTATTTGAAACCATCCAGACGATTACACACTTCAGTTTGTGACCTGATTTCTTAAGGAGCTTGTTTGAAGTTACAAAAGTGAAATTAAAAAAGGACCCAATGTACCGCTTTTAAGAACCTGATCATACGAAGTTTCCAAAGGGTTGACAAATTTGCCTGCTCATAAAGAAAAGATAGTAATTACAAAGATAAATCGATCAATAAAAGCAGTATGCAACTAAACATTGAACTCTTAAGCCCTTCAGTACCGTACCACGTTTTCATATTAATTGTGCTTATTATGTAGCGATTTTATGCAGCTTCACAAACTTATGTAGAGATTGAACTAGTACTCACCTGAACATATGACACGTAAATGTCTTACTACTAGTTGAAACTACCACCTTTTGAGTATTTGGCTGCTTAATCACTAATCTTGCATAATTCATTTCTCGAACAGACCCAGCCCTCAATCTCTAGTATTGCATAATTATTTGAACAATTTTCTTTGATACATGGCTTCGTCTAGGATAAGCTGTTTGTTTATTATATTCTATCTTATTATCAATTATTTTTGTTTACTTCATCAGAGAGGCATAGTAAACAGTCGTAGCGAGAAATGCATACTTACACACTTGACAAGACGTGAGAACAGCAAGTGAAAAGCTTTCTTATTGTTGTATTGGTGTGCACGAGTACCCACCGCCATACGACCTTCCTGTTGCCACGTCTTTGTACCGATTGTTCAGTCAGTCAGTCAGTCAGTCAGTCAATCAGTCAGTCAGTCAGTCGGTCACAAGCAGATATAAAATTGTAGTGTAAAGTGTATAACCTATTTATCTCAATTTTTTTTTTATGTCACATTAAGTGAGCTACTCTTCTGTTATTGCCTTTCATTGTATCTCTTGTCCCTCTGCAACACACACAAAAAGACAAATAAATCAAGCTTCGGACTGCCCATCATAACGTCAAAATTCATGTTAGGAAAAGGTTGATATTTTTTTTTTTTTTTTTTTTTTTTTTTTTGCCAGTTAAATTTTTGGGGCTAATTTATTTTATGTACTAACCTCACTTTTCTTATTTCCTCATTGGCTCGGTTCTAACATTTTAATATTGAAGGCATGCATCAATTAGAGAGAGAGAGAGAGAGAGAGAGAGAGAGAGAGAGAGAGAGAGATACAGATTATTGAGTTACTGAAACACTATAAAAAAATACACTTATTCGAATTCATAAGAATTTTCATGTTGCCAAAAAAGATCAAATAAATATATACTCAGACATGAGAGTTACTGAGTGACAAATATTATAATGTAATAATATACCAAAGAAATATTTTGTTTTAGATTTATCAGCACTTTCCTGATACTCTTGTGTGTGTGTGTGTGTGTGTGTGTGTGTGTGTGTGTGTGTGTGTGTGTGTGTGTGTGTGTGTGTGTGTGTGTGTGTGTGTGTGTGTGTGTGTGTGTGTGTGTCCTTTTTTTTATGTTCTGCTTCATATATTCTCACTTTCTTTTCTTTCCAGCATTTGTCTCCTCCTCCTCCTCCTTCTTCTCCTCCTCCTCCTCCTCCTCCTCCTCCTCCTCCTCCTCCTCCTCCTCCTCCTCCTCCTCCTCCTCCTTTTTTCTCTTCCTTATTATTTACCTTATTTTTTTCTCTCTTCTAATTTTAGTTTATTATTTCTATCTCTTTCCTAGTTTCTGTTTTCCCTATCGTGTCTTTCTATCGTTATCATTTTTCTTGCATCTCTTTTATTTTTTCTGTCTTCTTAACCCTTTCAGTACCGTGACGCGTTTTCATATTCATTCTTCTTACTATTTGGTGACTTCATACAGCTTCAGAAACTTATATGTGGGATTGAAATAGTGAAGACTCTGGTCATTAGTCTTCTGACCTTTATAGACTTTTCCTAATGTCAATAAAATGGTCCAATCGAACACAAATCTCAAGGTAAAAAGTGTCTCAGTATTGAAGGAGTTAAGACTTATCTAGGAACTTCATTATACCTGAGCATGGATAAAATAGATATAAGGATGCAAAGAGAAAAATTAGGAAAGTAAGTAAAGAACGATGTTATCTGAATAAAAGTTCAATCAAATTAATGTAAAAAGAGTGATTTAACAGAAAATTAAGTGTGTGTGTTTGTGTGTGTGTGTGTGTGTGTGTGTGTGTGTGTGTGTGTGTGTGTGTGTGTGTGTGTGTGTGTGTGTGTGTGAGAGAGAGATTCCCTCGGAAGGTACTCAAGTTAAAGAGTTTTCTTGCTCGAAATGGAAATAATCGGAAATCATTAGTGCTCTGTCGGGATTTTTCTGCATGGATTTATTATGATTTTCAAGACTCATTTTTAGATTATCACCGAAAATTACTCATAAATAAACGATAACGCGACTCCATTCAGTGGCTGCTCATCAACATGCCCACTCTTCAACCTGGGAACCTTCGACAAGACCTGTGTCAGTTGCCTGAATAAATTGACACCATTGAGCAGTTTGATGGATCCTCTTGTCTGTATTTCACGTGTTTTAGAAGGAATGAATTAATCGCCGGGAGTTCACCATCTTAAAATATCACTACTTTACTTACTTTGCAATCGTGATTTGTGGTGCTATATAACATTTGGGCAATTAATTCTTTCAGAACTTGGACACATTTATACTATGAGTTTTGGGTGTGATTAAACGATTTTATTGACATTAGGAAGGATCTCTGGATGTCAGGAGTTTAATGGCCACAGTCCTCACTATTTTAATCCCCCACTTAAATTTCTGAAGCTCTAAGAAATCACCAAATAGTAAGCAGAATGAATATGGAAACTCGTCATAGTACGGAAGGGATTAAAAATTTATGACTCTTTTTCATTACATACTATATCAATTAAAATCGTATCTGGTCAGAGTCTCATTTCTCTTTCCCTTTTCGTCTCTGATGGGATGTTGCGTCTGGACATAGAAACGTTAATTATCTGAACTTGTTTTGGACCCAGGAGGCAAGACTAAGGGGTTCACGAAAGAACTTTTACTTACAAACAAGTGAGACAACGTGCAGGTGTCAGGTATGAGTAGATGTCAACATGAGACGAAGGGCAGATGCTGAACTTGCTGACGACCTGATTTAACCATATCTCTCCACCTTCTCCATTAGTCATCAGTTGCCATTCTACTGAAGCATTGTGTGTGGGAGCAAGGTGTGGGAAAGGACTTGCCTGTAATGTGACTAATATTATGAAATGTATGTATATTGACGTATAGTCTTCATTATTATGGAAAAAAATATCATATTTTTGTCTCAGATCTTTATTTTTCACGGCAGTCTCCGAAAGCGAGAAAAAAGTCCTCCACTACAACCAGAAAAATCTCAGTGGTTTCCATCATCTGTTCTTGGCTATGTGTATATTTTTTTTCAATCAAATGTATGTGTTTCGTGCAGTTTTTCTGAGGTTCATTTCTGCGTATTCACTTCTCAGCGCAACACACATAATAAGTGTGTCTTGCTTCGTTGTTGCCAGTGTAAATCTGCATCGTGTCTGGTGATGTGGCTTTACAATCATGGATGTGTTTGCGTGATGTGAAAGGAAAGTGCAGGTGTTTTGTACACAAGAAACAATAAGTTAGAAAAACAAAAAGAACGAGAAACTCATGAGGATATTAAAAAGGGAAAAACGAGGATAGAAAATTAGAGAGAGAGAGAGAGAGAGAGAGAGAGAGAGAGAGAGAGAGAGAGAGAGAAATTGATAAAATAACACAGAAAAAGTTGAGGGGAAGTAACGCATCATTTCCTACTCACAAACCACAAGTATACCCATTATCCGTTCACCTTCATTTCTCTTTCCCTCGCATTATCACATACATTTTAATGACTCGTATATAATAATGACGATCCCAACTCGGTATTTTTTCGTGGCCACGTGGAATCTGACCCTCCTGTGTGTGCCGTTAACAAAATCGCCTCGTCTCATTCAGTGGTTTGCGGGTCTCCAAGGCGATGCATTGGCAGTTGCTTCCTATTAAGACGCAGGGCCATTCAAGGAGATCGCAAGGAGTGAGTAATGAGGATGGCCACGGAGCCTTAGCCCACACTCACCGCATCTTGAGGGTTGTGTAAAATTTCTTGGCCTTGCAAATACCGGGAGGAAACTTGCGAATAGCTTTTTAAGAAACGGTCCATCGATTTTTTTTATTTGGTCTTATTTTGTTAATCAAATAGAATATCGATATCTTTGTTTTAGTACATTCTGGATGTGAAATGATAGTTTTTGTCTTTATATTCTGTAGATCTTTGGCAGTCAAATCGCTTTCTATGCAGAGTGTAAATTAGTAAAGTCAGATGTACGAAGATTTTTTTTTTTCTTTTTCTCATTCGACAGTTTGACCAGTAGAAATTTATTTACTTCCTTCTTTCTAACATCATTCTAGTTTTATTTATCTGTATCGTTTTTTACGTAATTGTGAGCATTCCTAATTACTGCTCAAGTTTCCTCGTGACATTCATACATTCTCTTTTTGATATCAGGGTGTTGAGAGGACTAAAAGAATATTTCAGCCATATATGCACGCTATCACCATTTGTACGCAATGCACAGATGAGTAACGCTATCTTGACTTGACTGGAGATAATATTAAACCATTGCATCTTGTGTCAATGTTGAACAAAATTTTCATTGCCTGTACCAGCTTCATTATCTTGCCATGAAATTATTTATCTCTAATGCTATGTGTGTGGAGGCCCATTAGGAACCATGAAAAAAGTTGCACACATAAAAGAAAAAAAGTTCTTAATTATTCATTTGAATGATTGCTGGCGTGTGTCATGGAGCAATGAGATGAAAGGCAACCAATAATTTTGGTTTAAGATTTAGACGATTCATTGATATTTTCCTTGAAGTTGACGCCTCATAGACCACACTGTGTGAATTTATGCACTTTACAACAAACGTTGTCTTTATATACATCGAAAAAATTATGCCTTTTATTATCTCATCGTGAGTTTTTTTTTTTTTTCATACCTTTAGAAGAGACAAATATTAGTTTTCAAGCTAAATTGGTGATGAAAATGTTTATCCCCTAAAGTAATGGTTTCCAAACTGCTGGTCGTCATGAGCCCTTTTTTTTTTTTTTTTTTTTTTGCGTTCATGGAGGGTTCAACTTGTATACTAGATAGAAAAAAGTACATCCTTCTCATCAACATAATAGCGAAATCAATCATTGATAATGAATATTGATAAACATTACTAAACATTGATAAACATTTTATTTATTGCTCTCTTTTGTCTGCAATATTTTAAATGTACCTGCGCAAGTGAAAACAAGTATTTTTTACAAAGCTTATAAAGGTATCAATCATGGTAGTACTGCGAGGGGTCACGCAATGGAAAACCTTGGGAAATACTGCCTTACAAATTTACCAGTATATTTAAATCATATTATCAGGTATTGAAGGTTATGAGCAGGCTGAGTTAACTGACCGTTCAGCAACTGTTCACATGCTAGTACTATTGATTGATTTCTGGCGCTCCAACAAAGAGAACTGTGACAGTAGCAAGGCTTACAAGAGAGCGCTGCCTTCCTTGTAGCCCTAGTTACCTGTGCACTTCGATAAGTAGCCTTACATCAACCACATCAGCTGAATGTCCTAGCAAGAGATTACTGAAACTTGCAACGCTGGATGGCAGATTACCTTGCCTTACCATCCAGTCCTACGCATATTGTTGACGTTATGCGTTGGCTGGATATAAACGTGTATAAATGATGCAGTGGAATCAGTGAAGGAAAGAAACTACTACTACTGCCACTGCCACTATTATTTCTACTACTACTTTTGTGTTTTCCTTCATTATATTTCAATTTATATCAAGGAGAATAGTACCTCCGTCTACTTCCACAGCGCAGCGTGAGCCCAGTGGTGCCCTCTGTCGGGTATCTGAGGGAGGTCTGCTAGTCCATATCAGCAGCCAACATCAAAGGCCTTTAAGTCGGAATTGAAGCTACATTTGGCGAGTCCGTGTTAGCGCTCAGCTCGCGTCAGGCTCACCCACACACCGCCCTCGCCTGCAACACATTACTCATTAGATATTACTGTGGTTTGTGCCGTGTGTGTGTGTTTGTGTGTGTGTGTGTGTGTGTGTGTGTGTGTGTGTGTGTGTGTGTGTGTGTGTGTGTGTGTGTGTGTGTGTGTGTGTTTGTGTTAAAAGGGAGGGGTTTTTTCAGTGTTTGACCTAATAAGATTTTTTTTTTTTATGTAAAATTCGAAAAAAAACCGATGTTTCATGGTGAAATTATGTTTTAGTTTTTCCTATTTCAGAAAAAAAAAATTTAATTCTTGCCACCCGCCATACACACACACACACACACACACACACACACACACACACACACACACACACACACACACACACACAACGGGAGTACATCTCGCTATTAAACTTCCACCAAAGTATTTATGGAATAAAAAAAAAAGATGAAATACGTATCCATCCCTTTCTTCTTCTTTCCCCATTTTCCTCCTCCTCACCTTCCCTTATCCCCACATCCCCCTCTCCCCCGACCCTGTCCTCCACTTCGTCCCCCGCGCCTCGGAAAGGACCACCAATAACACAAGAGCAATATTTTCATCTCCCTAGGGTGAGTGTGGCCGCGATCTTTCCGGCCCTGTTCAGAATAGGCTTAGCGTGAGCATTAGAGATAGACAGGACAAGACAAGCAGGTAGATAGATCGGTCTGTCGGTCTGTCGGTCGGTCGACACAACGAAGCGATACGGAAGTGAAATGCTAAAGGTTATTGCTACATTGTATTGTTTTTTTTTTTTTTTTTTTATGTATATACGACGTTATAGTTAGACTTCGTTGGCTTCCCATTAACCTGTATCGACGAGGGCCAGTGGGTCGGTGAGGGTGGCGCAGAGGGGGTCAGCGAGGGGGCAGGCACGGAGGGGGAGTGGTAGCAGTAAGCGTCTCCAGGGGCCGTAGGGCTCACCATTTTGTGGCGTGTGGCTCCATCGCTCAATAAGAGGATTGTTCTAAGTCCAACGGGAGGCTGCCTCTGTTCCTGCTGCTGCACGTGCCTCCACCTTCACTTCCACCACCACCACCACTACCATTTCTACCTCCATCACCACCACCACCACTATTTCCACCTCCACCTCCACAAATAACATCATAACCACCACAATATTATCAACATGTTTTTAACCCCTTGAATACCATGACGCATTTCCATATTCATTTTGTTTACTATTTAGTGATTTTGTACAGCTTTATAAACTCATGTGGGGGATTAAGATAGTGAAGACTCTGGCCATTAATCTTCTGACCTCCGTAGACCCTTCCAATGTCAATAAAATGGTTTAATCGTACGCAAATCTCAAGGTAAAAATAAATCCCATTACTGAGGAGCTTAACTTAATCAACTTTAACAACTGCCCTAACAACAGCAACAATAACAACAATAACGATAACAATGCAAGGAAGTTTCATTCGTATGCCATCATTAACACTTACTTAACTATTTCTTCTTCGTTATCGCGCGTGACATGTTTTTTTTTTTTTTTATTTTGATATATATAATGTCCTCTAAGAGTTACATTTAATTAAACGAGTGTCTGTGTAAATAGTTTGGTATGCCACTTATTTCTTTTGAACTGTTACTATCAATGATTCTTTTACGTTTTTATAGTTTTTTGTTGATCATAATGTCTATCTTTTTTTTTCATTTACTTCTTTTCTTATGCTTATGTTAGTCTGTGTGTGTGTGTGTGTGTGTGTGTGTGTGTGTGTGTGTGTGTGTGTGTGTGTGTGTGTCTGTCTCTCTCTCTCTCTCTCTCTCTCTCTCTCTCTCTCTCTCTCTCTCTCTCTCTCTCTCTCTCTCTCTCTCTCTCTCTCTCTCTCTCTCTCTCTCTCTCTCTCTCTCTCTCTCTCTCTCTCTCTCTCTCTCTCTCTCTCTCTCTCTCTCTCTCTCTCTCTCTCTCTCTCTCTCTCTCTCTCTCTCTCTCTCTCTCTCTCTCTCTCTCTCTCTCTCTCTCTCTCTCTCTCTCTCTCTCTCTCTCTCTCTCTCTCTCTCTCTCTCTCTCTCTCTCTCTCTCTCTCTCTCTCTCTCTCTCTCTCTCTCTCTCTCTCTCTCTCTCTCTCTCTCTCTCTCTCTCTCTCTCTCTCTCTCTCTCTCTCTCTCTCTCTCTCTCTCTCTCTCTCTCTCTCTCTCTCTCTCTCTCTCTCTCTCTCTCTCTCTCTCTCTCTCTCTCTCTCTCTCTCTCTCTCTCTCTCTCTCTCTCTCTCTCTCTCTCTCTCTCTCTCTCTCTCTCTCTCTCTCTCTCTCTCTCTCTCTCTCTCTCTCTCTCTCTCTCTCTCTCTCTCTCTCTCTCTCTCTCTCTCTCTCTCTCTCTCTCTCTCTCTCTCTCTCTCTCTCTCTCTCTCTCTCTCTCTCTCTCTCTCTCTCTCTCTCTCTCTCTCTCTCTCTCTCTCTCTCTCTCTCTCTCTCTCTCTCTCTCTCTCTCTCTCTCTCTCTCTCTCTCTCTCTCTCTCTCTCTCTCTCTCTCTCTCTCTCTCTCTCTCTCTCTCTCTCTCTCTCTCTCTCTCTCTCTCTCTCTCTCTCTCTCTCTCTCTCTCTCTCTCTCTCTCTCTGTATCTCTGTCTGTCTTTCCTCCCTGCCTGGTGCGCCACGGAAAACACAGAAAAGGCACGTATTTACATAACGTAAAAGCCAATGCAATCGAAACCACAGCATACATACATACATACATACGCTTAGCTTTTGTCCTCTGGTATTTTTTCATCTCTCTTTATGTATCAACTTTAGAAATTACATTAAGAAGGAGGATCGCATGAAGGAGGCAGCGCTTCAATACAGTTTGCTGGTCCATTACGCTTTTATTTGCTTATGTTACTCCACAAAAGAAAATACAGAAGGAGGAGGAGGAGGAGGAGGAGGAGGAGGAGGAGGAGGAGGAGGAGGAAGAAGAAAGCTTAGTCAGTTTCCTCGGTGGTGTCCAGAGAGAGAGAGAGAGAGAGAGAGAGAGAGAGAGAGAGACGACTAAAAGTGAATATTAAAGAAATGAAAGTTTACGTTAGGTGAAAATAAGAATAGACAATATAGAAAATAATAACGAATAAAAAAAACTTACTGAAAAAAAAATGAAAAGAAAACGAAAGAATTGAGAAAAAAATAAATGCAACAACTCGAATAGAAAACAATGAGAAAAAAAAAGCTAAAAGCAGAGAGAGAGAGAGAGAGAGAGAGACGCCGTCGGACCCCAAGAACAAGTCTGCAAGTGAAGCCGAAACTAATGGAAGATGAAATTGTCTGTAAATTGTAGAGGATTGACGTTCTGAAATAGAGCCGTAGGAGGGTTCTTGTGTCCTCTCAACGGGACGAGCACGGGAGGAGAAGCAGCATCGTCTCTACGTGTCTCTCTCTCTCTCTCTCTCTCTCTCTCTCTCTCTCTCTCTCTCTCTCTCCTCATCATCATTCTTCTTTATCTTCATTCCCTCAACTCAGATATTTTTCCTATTCTTTTTCTTTTTATTCTTTTGTTTTTTTTAGTTTTCTCAATTTTCTTGTCGTTCTATCTCCATTTCTATCTTCTTTAGTGTGTTTAATTATTCCCTCTGCTCTTTTTCTTTCTATTCTTACTCGTCCCTGTCTCTCATAATTTATTGTTTTCCCCTCTTTATTCATTTAAGTGGTGTTACTCTTCCTCTGTCCATCCTCTTTCTTTTTTCCTGGATTTTCTTTCTTTCTGTGTTTTTTTTTTTTTCTAGACAGTCCATCCTCTGTTCCTCTCATAACAGCCCACCAGTCTAATCCACCCTCTTCTTTACTGCCCCTCTCCACATCGAAGGCTTTCAACGGGAAGTTATTGGAGATGTGATAAGGTTTTGGACTTCCACATAAGCATAAGCATAAGGTAAACACTGGTGGGTTATGATGTGATGTAGTCTTCTGTGTGTGATGCGGAACGATGCGTGTTTCATTTTTTTCTATTCTCTCTCTCTCTCTCTCTCTCTCTCTCTCTCTCTCTCTCTCTCTCTCTCTCTCTCTCTCTCTCTCTCTCTCTCTCGGTAATGTCACCTTTTAGTCAAAGTTGTCGTAATACTGATATATTTGTGAAGGGAGAGAGAACAGACTGAGATAAGCACACACACATACTCAAATACACACACACACACACACACACACACACACACACACACACACACACACACACACACACACACACACCACGCAGAAAGTTAGGGCCAAATTTTCCTAATCATTACGTCTTACTGCAGTCTTGTTGGTGATATAGTGGCATATAATTGGTAACACATAAGAGTGTCTCGCTGCAGACCACTGTGGAGAGCCTCGCCTTGGCTACCACTGCAGTTTGCGGGGCATTATCTTTTCATTCAGGCTGGCAAGGGTTACTTAACAGAGGTTTTTGATGATATTAATGCATGCACTTTTTTGTATCATTGCTTTCTTGTCTTTAAACAGTCTGAGAATATCATCACATAAGTCGTTTTAGTCTTTTTTGTCCTTTTGCCTTAATTCGAAATTTAGTTCAATGTATCTTTGATCACGAGAAAGATTTTACTTGCATGGAAACTAAAAATTTCTTATCTCTTCCATTCCAGACGATGCTTCACTGGGAACTACTGTAAGCACATCTTTTCATGCATTTGTTACTATTGGAATTCTTTTTATTATTATGTATTCATTTGGTGAGAAATTGTGAATGGTGTGTAAGCCCCTGTGGCGCAATCGGTTAGCGCACGGTACTTATACGACAGTTCTTGTGTCTAAGCCATGCCGGGGTTGTGAGTTCGAGCCTCACCAGGGGCAGTTACATTACAGGGACTGCCACGTGCAGGACTGAAGGTTTCCTGCACCTTCCCTTAATGTCTTTTTTTTATTTCATTTAATTATATTTATTCATTTATTTGTGTGTGTGTGTGTGTGTGTGTGTGTGTGTGTGTGTGTGTGTGTGTGTGTGTGTGTGTGTGTGTGATATTTTCAAGTCGAACGTTTTGTCTAATGGACGCTCCCTCACGCAAAGAAAAAATGATATGAAGAAATTTCTTGAACAGCTCTCGGTGATTTGGCGAAAGTCATTTGATGGAATCTTCCAATGTTATAGCGTTCCACTCCCTATTTTCAGTCACCTTCCAGAAACATTATTATTCAAACCAAGACTCCTCAGCGATATGAATAAAATTCCTTCGAATGGACTGAGAAAATCAAGCACATGTTTATAAATCTGAATCACTGAGGAACCTTCACTCATTGCCACTCTAAAACAAAATGTCCCTTTGATCTGGAAGAAAATCTATGACATTTTTTTCAAGGAATCTTGTCGTTATGAGGAGCAAGGTAACCAAGTCAAAGTAACCAGTCACCATCTTCCCCTGCATCTCTCCCTATCTTCCCTATCTCTCCCTCCTCCCACATACGTATCACCAACATTAGCATCGCGCGCAGACCTCCACTTAATGCAGTAACAGTAGTCTGGCCTCCCTTGTCCCTGAGAGGCCCAGCCAGCGTCCCCTTCCCTTTTCCTTCCCTTCCCTTGCTGCTGCTCCTTTGCTCCTCTTCCTCCCCCGCCCGCTCCTCCCCATCAGACATCCGTTCCTGAGGGAGGCTCGACTGGCCCCGGCCACGCCCACCTCCTCACAGCCGGTAACCAAGCGTGGAGGCTGGGAAGTGCTCCTCCTAAATGTCGTTTGTGATGTGTAGATACTATGGAAATGAAGCAGGTTAAGTTTTCATGGGGCACTACAGCTAGGGGAATGTGATCGAGGATAGGGACTGTGTGTGTGTGTGTGTGTGTGTGTGTGTGTGTGTGTGTGTGTGTGTGTGTGTGTGTGTGTGTGTGTGTGTGTGTGTGTGCTCGCGCGCGCCTGTGGACAATCATTGATGATTAATAAATTGTCTTTTTTTCTACTCATTCACATCACTTCTTTCTTTATTTTGTTGTGTAGTTTTCTTAATCAAATTGTAATCACAATGTATTAATTGTAATTCAGTAAGTTTTAAAATTATTAATTCGTTTACTCAGTCGAAAAAGAACTCCTTGAAGAAATTTCCAGTCAATTAATTATAATTTTTGGTATCAATGTTATAAAGTCATATATTTCTAATGACATGTGTTTACATATTCGTGTATTTATGTATACGTATATATATATATATATATATATATATATATATATATATATATATATATATATATATATATATATATATATATATATATATATATATATATATATATATATATAGTGTTTCACTGTGTGTGTGTTTCACTGTTTCACTGTTTGATCTGTTGCAGTCTCTGACGAGACAGCCAGACGTTACCCTACGGAACGAGCTCAGAGCTCATTATTTCCGATCTTCGGATAGGCCTGAGACCAGACACACACCACACACCGGGACAACAAGGTCACAACTCCTCGATTTACATCCCGTACCTACTCACTGCTAGGTGAACAGGGGCTACACGTGAAAGGAGACACACCCAAATATCTCCACCCGGCCGGGGAATCGAACCCCGGTCCTCTGGCTTGTGAAGCCAGCGCTCTAAGCACTGAGCTACCGGGCGTGTGTGTGTGTGTGTGTGTGTGTGTGTGTGTGTGTGTGTGTGTGTGTGTTCCTGCGCACGCGTACATAGGCATGTATATCTGTTTGTATGTATGCATGTATGCACGTGTAGGAAGGAGCAGCTGAGGTTCCTCTCTTCCCTCTCGCACACGCTCTGATGAATTAGAATTACAATAATATGTGATAACAAGGATGGCCGAGGCTGCCTGATGGAAGGGACGGGGAGGGGCAGAGTGAGGGAGGGAGGGGTGATGATAGGCGGAGGGGATTGGGGATCATATATCATCCTGGATCCTTCCCCATTTACCTTACCTCTCCCTGCTCTCCCTCCTCGCTCTCTCCCTCTCTCCCCCGCCCCTTTCACTTTCCTCGTACATGTATACAAAAAAGGATAATAAAAAAGAAGGCAACGTATAAAAAATGCTTAACTGATTTTTCTCTGCATTGAGAAGCAAATGTCGATAAAATATATTAGCATGTATATATAAAAAGCGGTTCGATATGTAATAGTAGTAACTGGTGGTGTGTGTGTGTGTGAGAGAGAGAGAGAGAGAGAGAGAGAGAGAGAGAGAGAGAGAGAGAGAGACAATATTGCGTATTATTCTTGCATAGTTTTGCGTGCGATGTGTTTGTGTGTATATATGTACGCTTGTGTCTGTGGGGAGGGGGATTGGATGGAGACGAAGAAAAGTTAACTGAACAAGGCAAGATTTCTAATAACTTTTCTCTTTTTTCCCTTTCATTTTGCGTGTGTTGGACTTTAACTTTTATTACTTTTCATGTGGTAGAAAGTAATGCTGAGAGGAAAGAAATGTGATGAAATTCAGTCTTTAAGTTTTATATAATTTTTCTTATGTTTACTGAGATGATGAATAGGGTTCCTTTGTGTGTGTGTGTGTGTGTGTGTGTGTGTGTGTGTGTGTGTGTGTGTGTGTGTGTGTGTGTGTGTTAACCTCTCATACATAGTTAAACGTTCTTTATCAATAGATTCCCGGAACAAAGGTTACGCAGAGCAGCTTACAGGGAGAAAAAATGATCAGAAAATTATACAAAAAAAATGGTACAAAAAATGGTCCGGAAAGGAAGTAGACCCTTGGAAGGAGTGAAGGAAGCTCAACCAATCGTGAAGGATGGACGAGGGAAGGATGGCTGGAAGAATAAAGGAATATGGGAGAGATAGAAAAAAATAAGTAAAACAAAGAAAAAGAAATTAAAAAAAACACAGATTTTCGATTAAACAGAAAGTAAGGAATGACTAATGTAAAATTTAAGAAAGTATACAGATGGAATAAAAATGTGGAGAATGAGCAGAAAAATATGAATTAATGAATAGAGAGAGAGAGAGAGAGAGAGAGAGAGAGAGAGAGAGCACATATAAAGTTAGGAAATGTGTGTTTTACGTTCTATAATTCATCACAGGCAATTATCTAGTCACTGGTCTGAAGAAAAGATCATTGAGATATTTTGCGTTGAGTAGCGAGAGATGACGTCCTTTGTTCCCTGGGATTTTGACAGTAAATATCTGAACTGTTGATTTTTTGTATCTAACGGAAAAGGAGAAGCTGGTAAAGAGCAACAAAAAAAAATAAAGAAAAAGCCTACTTGATTGCCAGTTCCCTTAAAGATGAGTCGAACTAGCTAAAAGTCTGGGACAAATGTCTTAATTTTAATAGACTGGTAGACAGATAGATTTTTGTTATTACCTTCCTTTGTGTTCCCCCATCCTTGCTTCTCTTACACCATTTATGTGCTTTTCATTCAATACACTGTTAAATTGAGTGATAGATAAACACCTCCCGGGCACTTGTGTTCAGCTACCTAGCCCTAAAAGTGTTTAATGATAATACAGTTGTGGAAAATATAGCAAAGTCTGTGTATGGAGGGGGGGGGTGCCTGCGTGTGTGTGTGTGTGTGTGTGTGTGTGTGTGTGTGTGTGTGTGATTCACTGTTTGATCTGCTGCAGTCTCTTACGAGACAGCCAGACGTTACCCTACGGAACGTGCTCAGAGCTCATTATTTCCGATCTTCGAATAGGCCTGAGACCAGGCACACACCACACACCGGGACAACAAGGTCACAACTCCTCGATTTACATCCCGTACCTACTCACTGCTAGGTGAACAGGGGCTACACGTGAAAGGAGACACACCCAAATATCTCCACCCGGCCGGTGAATCGAACCCCGGTCCTCTGGCTTTTTAAACCAACGCTCTAACCACTGAGCTACCGGGCCGTGTGTGTGTGTGTGTGTGTGTGTGTGTGTGTGTGTGTGTGTGTGTGTGTGTGTGTGCTGTATGTATACAGAGTAATAAGAAAAAAAACACCAGCCAGAAATAGTTATGCCAGGAACTATTTTTTATAAACACCGTTATACAAAACCACGTCATAAGAGAGAGAGAGAGAGAGAGAGAGAGAGAGAGAGAGAGAGAGAGAGAGAGACCGAGACACCCCCCCTCCGAAAAAAAAAAGAAAAGAAAAGAAAAAGAAACAGTCCACCCCTTCAGCAGACAACCCGACCCTCAATAACTGCGTCCACAATCTCCCATGAAGATTAAATATAATAAAATGCATTAGGGATGTACTCTAACCCCCCTACCTCCCTTCCTAACCTCCCTATACACTTCCTCCTCCTTCCTCTCCTCCTCCCTCCCCTTCGGTTCTCTTAGCCCCTCCGCCGCCTCTTCCTCCCTCTCTCCCTCCATCCCGGACAATGGTGGCGAGGAAGGGTTACAAAGAAGAATACAAAAAGGAAGGTGGGCATTAAACCATCCTTAGCGCCCCTCATCTTATTTACAGCATGGATACATTTTAATATAAACTGCTGACCTGCCGGCTAGAAAGAGGCCCACCCTTCACAACGCAGCGCGGAGTGAGAGAGAGAGAGAGAGAGAGAGAGAGAGAGAGAGAGAGAGAGAGAGAGAGAGAGAGAGAGATTAATATTAGGTTCACCATAAACTAGCTGTATTTATTAAAACCGAGAAAACTTGGACTTCCACTTTCTTGTAATGCTAATAATAGTCATAACACACTTAATACAGTTACCAATAAATTACCAAAGCCAAGATTAAGTAAATAAAAGTAAAGATAAATCAGCTTTGTGTTATGTTTAATGCAAAGACAACGAAATATTTACGAGAAAAAAAGAAACCAAGGCTAAACAAACTAATCGTCTTTCTTCAACTCTCTAAAAAAATATATTGTGTGCCATTCCGCGCGTCACCTCTCCGCTCTCTCCCTCCCTCTTCCCCTTCCTCCCTAGCTCACTCACTCCCTGCCTTCCATCTCTATCTCTCTCCCCATTTCCCCCTTTCCAGCTTCCAAACAGTAACCTAGGCCATCCGGCGTCTGTTTACCCCATATGAATAATAACATACATGAAAAAAAATCTCAGCGGGTCGTTTTTGAATACTCGCGTGATTGAAAAAGGTGTGGCGAGTTTTTTGGCGAGTTTTTTTGCGCGACCTTCGTTCCCTCCATCCCCGAAACCTTCCTGTATACCCCGTGGCGCCTGGCGGGGGGCATGGAGGGAGGGAGACGAGCGAAGAGGAAGAAGATAGAGAAGGAATAAAAACGTGAATAAGGATGTGAAAGGAAACATTGAGATTCTGAGAGGTTGGAAGGAATAAAAGCACAAAAAGAGGACATGGTGTTCTTTAATCGTTCTTGTGGTAAAAAGGAGGAGAGTGAACGGCCAAGAACCGAGGCAGGGAAGAGAGGTAGGAATTTAATAACTAGTTTTTGATAAGTCCTCGTACATAAGGTGAGTGAGGTCTAATAATGCGGTGTGAGGAGGCGTGTAGGGGAGCGCGGCTGTGTATGGTAGGGAGGGGAAGGAAGAGGAGGAAGAGGAGGAGGCAGTCATTAATTAAAAGAAGTGGAAGCTCGCCCTTGAACACGCGGACCATGACCTATGAGCGCCCACTCCCTGTTTCCCCGAGTCCTTTTATTCTCTGCTTTGGTCCCCTTTGTCGTCATTGCCAGCGTCGTCTTCATTGCCTTCCTCTTTTCCTATAAGTCACGTGTTTATATATATATATATATATATATATATATATATATATATATATATATATATATATATATATATATATATATATATATATATATATATATATATATATATATAATTCTTTACCGTTCTCATTATGTCTCTCGTTTTTTATAGTGAAATTTTCTGTGATTGTGATGGTCTACCTTTTTTCTCATTTATTTATTGTCTTGTGGAGCTCCAGCCCAAAAAAAAATTTTGTTTTTTAATTTGTCCGTCTTCTACAACAAATTGTCAGTAATTTTTTTTTTATCTGTCTATTTATCTAACGATTTGTCCATTTTTCTATAGAGTTATCTTTATTTCCTCTATTCTTTATTTCTTCTTTATTTTCATGCTCCTCTTTTTCTTGTTATTTTCATTTCTCTTCTTTCACATCTTACGTCACCACTACTACAACCACCACCACCACCACCACCACCACCACCACCAGTGCCCTCACGTCTCTAGTCTTGCCCACATGAACTCCACTGCCCGTCATCTGGTGGGTTCCCATGTCTCCCTTCACGCCTTAGACATTCCTTCCCCACTCACCCCACCCACTTTTCACACATTTTTTCTCTCTTGTTCCTCTGCCTCCTCCTTCGCATCCTTCTTCACCTTCTCCTTGAGTGCCTGTAGGTGGAGAGTCTAGCACGATTTTTCACGCTTGTCAGTGAGAAAACGTTACTAGATAGGGAAGTATTTTGTTGACAGTTCCAGCATGTATTGGTGTCGACACAGGCTTGCAGTTGCAAAGATAGGTATTAGTAGATACCTTCGGAGTTCCACAGATGCGCAATTAGATGAGAATGGATGGCAAGATAATTGGGTTTTGTTTGTGATCAAATCTAAAGCATAAAGTATAGGATAGTTTAGATGAAGGCTCCTCCCCACCCACCCATCCATTCTGCCACCTATCCATCGATCAGAGTGGGCTATAGCTATAGACCCGTATTCCGAAGCACTTTGCTCTCTTACCATCACTGCTTTTCAAGGGCTCCAGTTGAAGATAGTTGTGTTTTTAAGAGTGTGTTTTTTTATGGTTCTGGTGATTGATTGGCAAGATTTCTAGTTTATTAAAAGGAGAAACAGTCTTAAAAATCCGACTAGTTGTCTCTGTGGCCTTGGAAAATCGTTGTAGTGAGAGGGGAAGGCGTTTCTGAATACGGGCTATAGAAAGATGAAGCAATGGATGGCTGACTCAAGGCTCTCCGTGTCATTCTTACGCTTGCCCTACCATCTCTCTAACTCTTCCTTCAGGATTATGCAAATCATTGAAAAAAGCGTATAGGTGATAGATTCTCTCTCTCTCTCTCTCTCTCTCTCTCTCTCTCTCTCTCTCTCTCTCTCTCTCTCTCTCTCTCTCTCTCTCTCTCTCTCTCACGAACGAATTAATGAATGAACGAATGAAACAAAAGAATGAATGTGGTTACCGATGAAGGAATTAACGAAGTAACGACTGTCATCCACTTCAGCTCTTGCGAGCCGCTGTGGTGAGAGAGAGAGAGAGAGAGAGAGAGAGAGAGAGAGAGAGAGAGAGAGAGAGAGAGAGAGAGAGAGAGAGAGAGAGAGAATAAGAGGAAAAGAAAAGAGAAGAGAAGAGAGAAAAAAAGTTTGGTTTAATGAAAAGAACTCATCCTAAGAAATCATGTAACTTAAAGATGCAAATAATGATAATAATAATAATAAAATAATAATAATAATAATAATAATAATAATAATAATAATAATAACGATAATAATAATGATAATAAAAATAAACACGATAATAATAATAAGAATAATAATAAGAATAATAATAACAATGACATCAACAAAATAACATCATTCAAGAACAACAGTATAACATTCAGCTTCCGTGCATAGTAACGATGCATTCTGGCACACTTTTTAAGAGTCAAACCGTATGAAGTGGCTACTGTGAACTTGGCAGAGAAGACTGATGGAGTAAAGGCAGAGGAGGCAATAGTAGAGGAAGTAATGGTGGTCGTAGTAATAGTGGTGGTGGAGGAGGTGGTGGCTTAGGCCGGAGGCAGGGCGTTGTGGTGGATGGCTGGATGGCTGGATGGATGGATGGATGGCTGGTTGGCTGGCTGGCTGGTTGGCTGGCTGGCTGGGAGAGATGCATTTGAGTTGAGGTTCTGTTGGCATCTTGCAACCCGACCGCCCGGGGACCCTTGTTGCTGTTTCACCGCTGCGCCGCCACCACACCGCAGCCCGGACTCCCCACTGAAGCAAATCTTATCGCTCGGTTGGCCCCTCGATCGCCGCGGAGTCATCTTGTGGGGACACTGGGAATCGAGATTTTATTGGTCACTCAGCACGTTACTGGGACCGAGGGAAGGAGAAGGGGACGGGAGGGAGTGGGAGGGGAAAGGTCACTCCCTGAGGCGAAGAGAAACGAAGTGGAGTGAGAGAAAGGGCTGGCTGGGGAGGAGCTGTCTGGTGGTGACGTGCCCGCCTCGTCATTTGAATACGTCACCCGCATGCCCGCCGCTCCCTAACAATGAGCAGCTTGAGTTACCCCACCACTACCACTACCACCACTACCACTAGTTCCCCGTCTCCCTTGGTCCCCTCAGCCACCCTGCTGCCTGCCTGCTCCACTCCCTGCTTCTCTTCCTACCTCTCCAGTTCGCCTTCCTCCTCTTCTCCTCCTCTAATTCCTCTCTCTATGATGTCGAATCGAGAATGCTGACCTCTTCTCCTTTTCTCCTTTTCTCCTTCTCTTCTCTTGCTCTCCTTATGATCCTCCTCTTCTTCCCTCTCCTTCAGCACTCCCTCAACACCTCTTTCCAAACTGTATCTATAAAAACTTTGCGGTGTTCGGTTCCACCATTTCTTGATTTTCCCTCATTTTTTCCAGTGTAGTGACGAAGTCTTACCGGTATAATAATTTGCTCTTACCCTGTGAGTCTCGCCTAATGATTCCCTCCGCAGAAAAGACAGTTACATTAATTTCATAATTGGGGAAAAATGGATCTCTGCATAAGGGAAGTCCTGCTGTAAAGAGAGAGAGAGAGAGAGAGAGAGAGAGAGAGAGAGAGAGAGAGAGAGAGAGAGAGACACACACACACACACACACACACACACACACACACACACACACACACACACACACACACACACACACACACACACACACACACACACACACACACACACACACACACACACACACACACACACCACCACCACCACCACCACCACCACCACCACCACCACCACGATTTCTGAGAGACAACCTTGACACTGGAAACAGAAGAGAAGAAAGAAACAAAAAATGGAAATAAATGAAGGTTTCTGAACTTAGACGAAAGGAACGCATTAAAGAAATAAATAATGTCGACTGGGAAAGAAAATAGTAAATGGTATTGAATGATTGAGATGACGTGTGTGTGTGTGTGTGTGTGTGTGTGTGGGTGTGTCTGGTGAGAGTGAGGTTCGACGCTAGGAGTGAGAGTGCAAGAGGAGAAGAAAGGAGGGTTTGTCAGAACTTGAGGCTAAGGATGTAATGCCGTAGTAGCTCTTACAGCGCTCTCTCTCCGTCTCGTCTCTTAATTCTCTTCATTCTTTCATTGTGGGAATCTGTCGTTGCATCGCCCTGCCAAGACCTGCTGAAGTGTGTGTGTGTGTGTGTGTGTGTGTGTGTGTGTGTGTGTGTGTGAGAGAGAGAGAGAGAGAGAGAGAGAGAGAGAGAGAGATTATAATTACATTTATCTATTTATTTGTTCACTTTCGAAGAAGTTATATATTTCATTTTTTTTCCTTTTACAGATGAGCTTAATGAATTTGAACTAAAGTCTTTCTGAAACTTCATTAACCTCAAAAATATAAACGCTAAAAAATAGATGACATGAATACTTTTTTTTCACACCAATCTAAATTATTAATGTATGTATTAAAATTTTGGTGTTGAGAACAGAGTGCATTCCAATTGAATTTCTTACGATTCCTTCTTTCACTTGGTCTGTGTCTATGGCGGGCGCAGGTCAGGCAGCGTCGCCGCACCAATACAATTCAAAGATTTCAAGGGGCCCTTCTGCAGCCAAGAGTCGATGCAAGGCGTGAGGTGAGTGGCTGGCAGCATTCACGTCCCGCAGCCAGCATACCACACCAGGCTGCCTGACGCTACGTGCCGTGCTCACAACAATACAGTAACGCTCCCCTGTGATGCAGATTGGGGCAGAGCGTGGGGCAGGCCAGCTGGGGTGTATGACGAGAGGAAGGGTTAGAGGGAGACGAGCGAAGGGAGGAGAGGAATAGGGGAGGGGTAAAGGAGGAGGGTAGATAGACAGGTAGGCGGGGCAGGGACGAAAAGGGCACGGGGTAGGTAGGCCAGCCGTGCCCACCAGCCCTCAGTATGCTAATGTTCTATACCTCAGCGTGCTCCTCCTGCGCTCTCCTTCTCGCACGTCGCACGGAACACCAAGGGTAGTCGTGTGCTCCTCTCTCTCGATGGAGTACTCGTTGAGAGGCGCTATTCCCGCTGCTCGAGGACTCCGCGAATGGAAAGGCGTCTAGTGTCCTCGCCGGCCGTGTCCTGGAGAAGCATGGAGAGAATGTCAATGTCGCGTGTCGTATTGTGGCGGAGTGCCCTGAGCAGGTGCTGAAGAAGGCCTAGGAGGAGCTGCAGCCTCGGAAGACTCAGTGGCGACCGTGTACAAAAATTCGATGAGGAGGCGCTGCAGTGGTGGAGGGTGCACGGAGTTTGACAAGTGTGTGACAAGAGTGGCCCTGAAAAGCTCCCAAGTCTGGTCAAGTTCAGAGGCTCAGTGTGTTGGCTGAGCTTTACCAAGAGTGTCATGTGCTTGTAGCGACCATGGCCCTCACGCCGCAGAGTGTGGAGTGCTTGTTGGCTAGTCCTTGTGCTGTTGACGGCGAAGTGTGGCGGCGAAGGCAGTCAAGTCCCTCTGGTTTCAGTGTCGTGAAGAAAACTCCGCTTTTATATTATATACTAGAATTACACCAAGAAGAAACAGTGAATTCAAGACAGAAACATTAATATAACTATGCAATACGGTAACTATTTTTATACTGTTAATTTAGTAGCTCATGTGGCTTAACCCCTTCAATACTGGAACACAATTTTACCTCGAGAGTGTGTACGATTAGACTTTTTTTTATATTAAGAATGTTCTATGAAGGTCAGAATATTAATGGTTACAGTCTTCACTATTTTAATCCCCCCCCAAAAAAAAAGTTTCTGAAGTTGTATAAAAGCACCAAATAGTAAGCAGAATGAATGAGAAAACTCGTCATGGTACTGAAGAGGTTAAAAATTAAACATGTATATATTAAGATTTCACCTTTAACAAAAACATCAATATCGTTCTACTGTATGGATATAGCATTACATTGTCTATACAGCCAGTGTATCATCTAGTAGAGTGACAGTAAATGAATGATATTGAAACTGAAATGCGTCAATATCATCAATTTACACCGACTGTCTTTACACTACCTATTCTATTGAGTCAGCGTAATGAATCATGCAGCTATACAAAGTAAAGTCATAATTATTGTTTCCTAATGCAGTGTAGCAAAAGACAAGTAACAAGTCAGGAAATGCCATCGTGTTGTTGTGTCGTTTCATTATTACATTATCTATTTCATAACCTTAGTGGATCATATGACCAGGAAATGAACTAATAACTGATGCTTCTTGATTCGTAATGGTGGTGGAAGCAACGAATAGTGGAAGCGTCTTTGTGTCGTTGTGTCGCGGAGGGTGAGGCCTCGCGTAAGACTCACACACACGAGGAACATTAATTGTCCGACAGGTAGAGTGCACACTAACTAGAGCGAGGCAATTAGTCACTGATTACTGGTCGATTAGTGGCTTAATAAATCACATTAATTGATACTTGGACCATTAACACACACACACACACACACACACACACACACACACACACACACACACACACACACACACACACACACACCGCGTAGTGTAGTGGTTAGCACGCTCGACTCACAATCGAGAGGGCCGGGTTCGAGTCCCGGCGCGGCGAGGCAAATGGGCAAGCCTCTTAATGTGTAGCCCCTGTTCACCTAGCAGTAAATAGGTACGGGATGTAACTCGAGGGGTTGTGGCCTCGCTTTCCCGGTGTGTGGAGTGTGTTGTGGTCTCAGTCCTACCCGAAGATCGATCTATAAGCTCTGAGCTCGCTCCGTAATGGGAAAGACTGGCTGGGTGACCAGCAGGCAACCGAGGTGGTGAACACACACACACACACACACACACACACACACACACAGTTATCAAATAATCATAATCCACTGCCATAATATTTTCGTCCATTTCTTTAGTTCTCTATTCGTGTTTCCTCGGATTACCTCACTTCTTATGCATTGTTCTTCCTTCTTTTTTCATTTATTCATTACTTTTCTTTTCTAAGCAATTTTCCTTTGTCTCCTCATTCATCTGCTTCTTTGTTATCTCTCATGTATTTCCTGTATTACTTTTCTTTCCTTTATTTCTCGTTTTATTTATCTGTTTTGTGTATATGTGTACGTATTTTCAAGTAACCAAACATGTTTTCTATTTTATTTTTATTATTCGAGTATTTTCTGTTGTTTTATTCTTTCTCTTTACGTTTTTATTTGCTTGATTTTCTTCATTCTCTTTCTCCATTTCCTTTTCCGATCTCTTTTCTTGTTTTGATTTTTTTTTTCTCCCTCCCCCTTCCTTTTTATCAGTCGTCCTATTCTGCTTCCTTCATTCCTTTTTTTTTTCTTTATTTAAACCCTCCAGTTTCTTTTTCTTTCCTTACTTTCATTTTCTTTCTCTCGTTCTTCTCCCCACTCCATTCTCTTTTACTTCTTCCCACTGATGTCTCCTTGTCTTATTCTCATTCTTCCTTTCATTCATTCTTCCCAAATTCTTTCTGATTTATTATTAATCTTGTATTATGTCAGCATTCGTTTCCTTCAGTCTTCCACTTCTTTCCTCCTTCATGCTTTCTCTTCCTTCAATATCTTCCTTTCTCTTTCTTTTCTATCTTTCTTCTTCTTGTCTTTCCTTCCCTTCTTTGTTGCTCTTCTTCCATGTTTTTCTATTATCATTTCTTCCTTTTTTTCATCCTTTTCTCTTCTGTCTTTCTCTCATCATTCCTTCTTTTCACCCTCTCTCTTTCTTCTTTCATATATCTCTTTTCATTTCCTTTACTTCTCTTCACTTTGCTTATTTTACAAATTCTAACCTCTCTTTTCTTTTTCGTCTCTCTCCCATCCTTTATTTGCTTCCCTCCTCTTCTCTTCACCCTTGTCTTCCTATAATCTTCCCTTTCCTTCCCTTCTCTTCTATGTTTTTTTTTCAGTTTCTTTCCTTCACTTTTTTTGTCCTATCATCTTTTATTTTATTTTCTCATTTTTTTTCCATATGTGTTTTTCTTTCATCTTCTCTTTGTACTTCTCTTTTCTCCTCTTTGTCTTCCTCTCATCTTTCCTTCCCCTTTTTCTTCTTCCCTTCATCTCTTATGCATTTTCTTTAATGTTTCATCTTTCCTTCTTGTTTGTCATTTCATCTTGCTTTCCTCCATCTTCCCCTTCTCTTCTTCCATGTCTTCCTCTCATATTGTCTTCCCCCCTTCCCTTTTTCCTCTCATCTGCTTTGCATTTCTCTTCTCATCTTCCTCTCTTTCTCTTTTTCATCCTTACTTTCCTCCATCTTTCCCTTGTCTTCTCTCATTCACTCTTCTTTCCTTCCTCTTCTCTCCCTCCTCTCATCTCCTGTGCATTTCCTCTCATCTTCCCTCACTTTCTCTTTTCTTCGTCTTTTTCATCCTACTTTCTTCCATCTTTCTCTTCTCTTCTCACATGTCTTTCTCTCATCTATCCTTCCCTCTTCTGTTCCTCCTCTCATCTCCTGTGCATTTCCTCTCATCTTTCCTCTCTTTCCCTCATGTTCGTCTCGTCTTCGTTAAAAATGGACGTCCTCCAAAAGAAGTTATCGCAGCGGAACCCACGTCTTCCCGTCGGACTAGCGGCTCCCCTCGCCCCACTTCCCCTTCCTCAGAACCGACCTGTCCGCCTCCCTTCTCCCCTCTTCTCTCTCTCTCTCTCCCCTTTTCTGTCTTTCTTGCGGTAGGCTTCCCCTCCTTGCTGCTTCCTTCTCTCTCTCTCTCTCTCTCTCTCTCTCTCTCTCTCTCTCTCTCTCTCTCTCTCTCTCTCTCTCTCTCTCTCTCTCTCTCTCTCTCTCTCTCTCTCTCTCTCTCTCTCTCTCTCTCTCTCTCTCTCTCTCTCCACCAATAACTGCGCCAGAAAAAGAATATTAAAAATATTCGTCCGGTAGTCACACACACACACACACACACACACACACACACACACACACACACACACACACACACACACAAGCGCTCTCTCTCTCTCTCTCTCTCTCTCTCTCTCTCTCTCTCTCTCTCTCTCTCTCTCTCTCTCTCTCTCTCTCTCTCTCTCTCTCTCGGTGCCCTTCAAATTCATCCACATTTTTCCATTCCTCGATAACCATGTTGGGCTTTTCTATAATTGAGGTGCAGCTGAGGCATTGATTAATCTACCGCCCCGACGCTACAGTCAACATCACCTCTCGTTTCCCAGCGTTCAGGGTGGGGGGAGAGAGAAGAGACTAAAAGGACGCTTACTACGCTGGAAGTGCACGAAGCTCAAAGTGCGTAAGGGGTGGCCATAAAACATCACCATCATACGTTTTAAAAGCTCAAACTATCGCAAACGTACGAGATTCTTTGTGTGGTTTGAAAGAGAGATGAGAAAAGTATTGTGAAGAGGAGGAATCGACGAAGGAAGGGAGCGTATAGGCAGAGGGGGCCGCAGTGACGCAAAGGGGAGCGTGGAGAGGGCGAGGCGAAGGGAGTGAGCATGTGCAGGGCCAGCGAGTCGCCCAGTGGTCAGCGGCGAGCGACTGGCTGATGGTGAGGGATGAATAGGTCGGCAAGACGGGAGGCGAGTGGCGGATGGGAGGCGGGAGGGGACGAGTGAGGCGTGGCGTGGGGGGAGCGGCCGGCCAGTGGTCATTCCTGCCGGCCTTCCGTCCAGCACGTGGCGGCCATTGTCGACAGTCCGAATGGCTCCCCGCCCCTCGCAATGACCGCCGCCCGCCAGCACGAGCCACTCCCAGACCGGCACATGCTGACCAGTTTGTGTGTTAGAGATTCGGACTTAGCCACCACTGGAGTCAGAACCGTCACTGACTTTCTTACCTTCATGTTATAAAATTCAGTAGAAGGAACAATATATAGGCAAGAAATAGTAATTGTCACTGCCCTGTTAAAGCTGCATATAAAACACCTTTGTAGATAAAGCAATACTAGGGGAGATACGAGCATATTGAATTAGAATGACCATACGATTTTTCTATGCATTTCTTTTTTTCCAATTCCACTGCAGTCAAAATGGTCACTTCCTTACCGAACCTTTTATAAATCTAACACTTCAAGAAACACCACCACCTGATAAACAAGCGGAGTGAATTGGAAAACCTAGACGAATCAATGTTTTACCTTTCCTAATGACATATGACAGGTTGGCGTCGAATACAAGTCCTCTCTATTTACTCCTCTATCACTGAATCTTTTGTTGTCTCCATACTTTGCAACGCCTTCCTATGTTCATTTCTTCATTTCTGCACACATCACAGTCCGGGTGGTCTGTCCACTCCTCTGCCATCACTATCACCGCTTTCTTCACCACGTGGCGCCAGTTAACTCTTTTAGTACTAGAACACATTTTCACCTTGAGTTTTGGGTATGATTAGACGATTTTATTGACATTAGGAAGGTTCTATAGAGATCAGAAGATTAATGGCCACAGTCTTCATTATTTTAAAACACACATAAATTTCTGAGGCTGTATAAAATCGCCAAACAGTAAGCAGAATGAATATGAAAACACGTCATGGTACTGAAGGGGTTAATGACTCATAAAGAAGGTATCGTGTTTTCTTCATTTTATCTGTATCAACACCGAGCGATAAGTGCACGGAAGAGAAAATAATGGTTTCTTTGTAGTAAAAAAAAATAGATAAATAAATAAAGCAAAGTAATCAAATAAATAAGTAAGTGGATGCAAAATATAAATATCATTAGTTTTTCTCTTCGCCTTTTTTTCATTCTGTATTTTTTTTTTAAAGTAAAGTGTAACTATATTTCTTTAACTTTACAATCACTACTCTCTCTCTCTCTCTCTCTCTCTCTCTCTCTCTCTCTCTCTCTCTCTCTCTCTCTCTGGCGGGAAATAAAAAACTGCCGCCCAGGAGGAACTTGCGACCCGCGGCGGAGTATATCCAAGTATTTCCGCGAGTCTATTTGTGGCAGAATAAATCAATTTCCTCCTATATCGCCGCGGAATGTGAATACAGGCTGTGGCGGTGACGGTAGTGGTGGTGGTGGTGGTGGTGGTGGTGGTGGTGGTAGTTTTGGTGGTGGTGGTAGAGAATGTTGGTAGATGGTGATGTTAGTTGTTCATAATGCTTTTTACAGATAGATAGATAGATAAATTGAGTGAGAGAGAGAGAGAGAGAGAGAGAGAGAGAGAGAGAGAGAGAGAGAGAGAGAGAGAGAGAGAGAGAGAGAGAGAGAGAGAGAGAGAGAGAGAGAGAGAGAGAGAGAGAGAGAGAGAGAGAAGGAAGGTGACGAAAACGTTTCCAATTCCTAGGAAATTTAATAATAATGCGAACTCTGACGTCTCTTTCTTCAGGAACTGGTGGTGGTGGTGGTGACTGGTGGTGACTGTTGGTTGTGTGTGTGGTGGTGGTAATAGTGACTGCAAGGCTGAAGGGAGTAATCGTTGTCGTGTGTGTGTGTGTGTGTGTGTGTGTGTATGTGCGTGTGTGTGTAATTAACTCCGGAACTGTCTAATGAATGCTCAAAATTTAGGGCAATTGCTCGTAACTGAAAGGGCTTACACATGTTTGATCTGCGGGACTCAATGGCTGAAACCGAGTCTGAAAAACAGTTGATATGTTTCGTGGGTAACCAAAGAGGATTTTCGCCGCGGACAGATACTAGTGTGAATTTACCTGGAAATACTAATTACATGTTTTCTCGGTAATAATGAAAGACGAGGCCGTAATGACTCAAAATAATGACGAGCTTCATCAATATTGTGGCGACACGGGGCCTTTATGTATGTGTGTGTGTGTGTGTGTGTGTGTGTGTGTGTGTGTGTGTGTGTGTGTGTGTGTGTGTGTGTGTGTGTGTGTGTGTGTGTGTGTGTGTGTGTGTGTGTGTGTGTGTGTGTGTGTACCTACCTGTTTCCACGTCTCTTTGTGTATGTTTCTGTGTTTATTTGTCTTTATGTATGTATGTATGTATGGATGGATGAGTGTTCTTCTTCTTTTGCTTCTTCTTTTTCCTCTTCTTCTTTTTCTTCTGCTTTTTTTCTTCTTCTTCTTCTTCTTCTTCTTCTTCTTCTTCTTCTTCTTCTTCTTCTTCTTCTCTTTCTCCTTCTCCTTCTTCTTCTTTTCTTTTCTTTTTCTTTTCTTTTTTTCGTCTTCTTCTTCTTCTTCTTCTTCTTCTTCTTCTTCTTTTCTTCTTTTTTTTCTTCTTCTTCTTCTTCTTCTTCTTCTTTTCTTCCTTTTCTTCTTTCTTCTTCTTTTCCTTTTCTTTTCTTCCTTTTCTTCTTCATTTTTTCTTGTTCTTGTTCTTGTTCTTCTTGTTCATGTTCTTGTTCTTGTTCTTCTTCTTCTTCTTCGTGTGTGTGTGTGTGTGTGTGTGTGTGTGTGTGTGTGTGTGTGTGTGTAGGTGGTGTGTGCTGTTGAGTGTGCATATCTCCCTTTTTCCACGTCTCCTCTTGTATGTTTCTGTACCTGTTTGTCTTTATGTATGTATGTGCGAGTGTATTTAAAGACGAAGAATATCTCTCTACCTGCCTGTTGATGTATATGTCTTTGTTTGTGCACGTATGTCTTTATTTGTATTTCTCGTATGCATTTCAGTATTAATTTATTCCCCTTTCGTATGAATATCTCTTGATAAAAATAAATATATGCCATGAATTTCAAACACTGATGCATGAGTGTACCATGACGCGTCTCTCTCTCTCTCTCTCTCTCTCTCTCTCTCTCTCTCTCTCTCTCTCTCTCTCTCTCTCTCTCTCTCTCTCTCTCTCTCTCTCTCTCTCTCTCTCTCTCTCTCTCTCTCTCTCTCTCTCTCTCTCTCTCTCTCTCTCTCTCTCTCTCTCTCTCTCTCTCTCTCTCTCTCTCTCTTTTTTTTTTATTTAAACATAATTTATACAGAAGAACATGTACCCAAAGGCGCACTGTCGTGTGCTACCTATTCTAAGGGTACTACAATCTATTTCTCTACAATATTTACAAGACTTAAAAATAGAAAATATACAAGATGGTCAGCATGTAAATGGAGCACTGTTCTTTTCACTTCACTAGCACTATTCACGCACTGCACTACACTGAGTGTCACGTCACAAAGAGTGTCAGAGGAGTTGGCAGTGTCTGTCTCCACTTATGTGCCATCAGTTTGACACTGTGTGTGTTCATCTCCTGGACGTGAGGCACCGCGGCCGTGAACAAGTTCCACATCCTGGAGACGCGTCCTGCGAAGGTGCGTTGATGCTGACACCCGTGGGATCGCGGCACCTCTACGGCGTCACCACCATTGAGCACCGTTCTCGTGCTCCGTGCGGTGACTCTCAGAGGATGACGCAGCCCTGCCAGATGTGGCACTCTTTGCACCTGTGCCTTATGGAACACTACGATTGCCGCCACATCTCTGCGGTGTTCCAGTGAATCAAGGGACGCTCAGGCTCTGGGTGAGGTGGTATTGCAGCATCTACTAGCCGTATGGCGCGGCGTTGGATGCTGTCCAGTCTCCTTCTGTGTGTGGCGGCACAGGACATCCAGGAGAGAGCTGCGTACTCAAGGTGGGGCCGCACCTGTGCCTTGTACAGCAGCAGTCTCCCCTTCCTGTCGAGGAAACTGGCGATCCTTCTGAGAGCGGAGATCCTGTGAGAGGCTTTCTTGGCAATGGATTTGACATGGCTGTCAAACCTCAGCCCTCGATCCACCTCCACTCCAAGTATCTTGACGTCATCTTGGAGTGGAGAGCAGCAGCGCCAAAGACAACTTTCCTGCCATTGCTGCCATGGCGGCTGGGGACCGAGAGACAACCATTGCCTGTGTCTTCTCCGGCGCGAATGTCACTTGCCAGCGAGCACCCCACTCCTTTATCACTCGTAGCTGCTGATTGATGGCCTCAGCAGCCCGCCCACTGTCCTGGCGTGGATAGGTATAGGAGAGGGTGCAGTCATCAGCATAGGCCTTGACTCCTGGCAGTAGCTGGAGAAGATCATCCACGTAGATATTCCACAGGAGTGGGCCAAGAATTGAACCCTGTGGCACTGATGCCTCCACAGGCAGGGACTCAGATGTTTGCCCGTTGACAACCACCTTGAGGCTTCTGTCCTGCAGGTAATTTCCCAGGAGTCGTAGCAAGCCACCCTGGATGCCTTTAGCACGAAGCTTTTCCAGTAATCCGTTGTGCCATACTTTATCAAAAGCTCCAGCTATGTCCAAAGCAACCACTATAGTGTCCTTGCCGTCGTCGAGGGCGTCCTGCCACTGCCTGGTGAGAAGCATCATTAGGTCGGAGGTTGACCTTCCAGGTCTGAACCCAAACTGTTGGTCTGAGAGGAGGGCATTGTCCTTGAGATGGCTACACACCACCTCTGCCACGACCCTCTCAAACACTTTACCCACCACTGACAACAGGGATATGGGTCTGTAGTTTTTTGGGTCCGTCCTGGAGCTTTTTGTGTGCAGGAACTACTCGAGCCTCCTTCCACACTGAAGGCCAGACGTTTTCCCGTACACAAGTTGTGAACTTGGGTGAGAGGGGCAGCCAGTTCCTGGGAGCATCGCTTCAGCAGGTGCGGGCTGATGTCATCAGGGCCGGTAGCTTTCTGTGTGTCCAGCCCCGCAATAATCGCTTCACCTGCTGATGCGTCACCTCCACCATGGTGACAGTCTTCTCACATTGCTGGACCAGCTGAGGCGGTGGCTGCTGTGGATTCCCCACCTTCATTTTCCAGCAAACAAGGAAGCCAGCAACTGTGCCCTCTCCTTACTGCTGGTGGCGACAGTACCGTCCTGCTTGCTGAGGGAGGGATGGATTCTTGGTGGCCAGTTCCTGTTTGTCCTTAACAAGGGACCACCAAGTTTTGTTTCCTACGCCAGTGCCACACAGTTTCCGGCGCAGGCTTTCCTCCCACTTTTTTAAGGCCCACTTGCTGGTTACCACCATCCTCCTGCATGCAGCCCTATGCAAGTCCTTGTTGCGCCGAGTCGGGTTCCTCTTGTAGCGGAGCCAGGCAGCATACTTTGCCTCAGCAGCAACACGGCAACGGTAGCCAAACCATGGCTGATCCGTCGGTCTGGTGGTGTATTCCCTGTGTGGGACGTGGCGTCTCTGGAGGGCGAGAAGGTGAGAGGTGAGTGCAAGTGCTTCACTCTCTGCTCCTCCCTGTAGCAGAGTGGCCCATGGGGTGTGGGTCAGGTCGCGGCGCAGGGAAGCCCAGTCTGCTTTGTTCCACAGCCAGATGGTGCGGGTGGTGGCCTCGTCCCGAGCCACGCCCACTTCCAGCTGTGTCAGTACAGCGTGATGATCAGAGCTGCCCACGAGCCCCAGCTGATGACACTGAAGCTTGTCCTCCTGGTAGTCTGAGATGACAGGGTCTAATGTCCCTCCTCGTTCATGTGTGGGGAAGGTGACATGATCTGTCAGACCCTGCACCTCAGGAGATTCTCGTAGGCGTCTCTTTCCAGGTGGTGATTGAGATCCCCCACAATCAGCACGTGGCTGCAGCTGTGTGCCATCATCAGGTTGTCTAAAGTCTCAGTCAGGTACAGGAGTGAGTCAGGCCCTTGTCGCGGGGGGCGATACAGGGCACACAGTAAGAGGGCTGAGCGGTCTGCCAGCGTTACTCGGAAGTACATCATCTCCATCAGTGGAGGCGTGTCTATGTCGAGTAGCTGGGCCTGCATTCCTTCCTTGAAGCAGACAGCCACTCCACCTCCTGTTCGCTCCTGTCGGTCCCTCCTCACCCAGTGGGTGAAGCCCTGCATCCTGCCATACGTGGGCTCCACCTCACTGTTCAGCCATGTCTCTGTCACCACAACAACGTCTGCATTGTGTCGTTGCACACAGTTGTGGTATAAGTCTGCAAGGTTAGTCCGGAGACCACGGACGTTGCTAGAGACGACCTTTAGTTGGCGGCGGGGCAAGCTGGCTGTACCATGGTGAGGGATGGTAGTGAGCGAGGCCTGCTAGTCCGAGGTGGTGGTTAGGGTCCGCGGCCGACTGCTGGTACTGGTGAAGAGGGTGGTCCACTGCCGCCCCTGGCTCTGATTCCAGATACCAGGCTGAGGAAGGAGTGGGCGAGGTTGTGGTAAGGACTGAAATGAAGTGAGGTGGTGGGCGGGCTGAGGCGCTGCAGGTGGGAAGGGTGTGGCTGTGTGTCTTTCCACCGTAAGGAGCCGCTGTATGAGACGCTCCTGACGTAAATCGTCAGTTCTGGCGTGGCAAGTAGCAGAAGTGTGTCCTTTCCGTGAGCAGTACTCACACACTTTTGCCTTGGCTCGCTTTTGTGTCTGCTTGGTGGCCTGGTGAGTCCTCAGTCCTTCGCTGGACACCTTCCTCGCGTCCTGCTGCACTTCCCTCTTAGTTTTCTTTTTTCTCCAATCTCCTGATGTGGTCTGAGGAGAGGTTCGTGGGCGAACAGAGGCACCGCGATCTACTCCGTTCGCTGTGTTTATGGAGGAAGAGTCCCTGCTGCTCTGTGTGGCGGTAGACGTGGTAGTGAGTACCGAGCAGTCACTCTGTGTGGCAGAAGGGTGACAGTAGACGCTGGGGAGGTGTCACAGTCGCTCTGTGTGGCGATGGAAGCAGTGGAGGTAGGCGGAGCGGTCGTTGTTTCCCGGGCAGGCGAAGGGAAGGTGGAAGTTGAGAAAACAGCTGAGTGGCGGAGCTGTTGCGGTTTATCCGAGCTCCACCACGTCCTCCACCTCTCAGAGTCCTGACAAACCACCTCCCAGTGTTCGTCAATTGACTCTGCGTGGGCGCTGACTGCCTGAGAGCGTGTGGCTACTTGCGTCTGGCGCTGTTTTGACGCTATCAGCCTGTCTGCTACTCTGAGAGCCGCAGCAAACACGTCTCTGTGTTGTATGATCAAGTCTCGGTCGTCCTGGAGGGACTTAATCACACAGTTTTGTTGAGAGGCTTCCTCAGTGAGCTTCTCAACTAGTGAAACTAGCTCTCCTCTCTCCAAGCCCTCCCACTGACTCTCCCCACTGTCGTCCGGTAGTGGCGTTGGGGGTGTATCAGTCTCCTCGATGATGTAGGTGACGGGGTCCGGGATGTTTGCTTGGAGTCGTAGCTGCTCCGTGTAGCTACACTTGAAGACTGGCGTATCCCCAAGGCAGCTGTTGTGACAAAGGTTACGGCAGGTTTCCTCGTCACAGCTCACGTGTTGAGTCTTAAGTGTTGCTTTGCCACAAACGCAACACCAATTCTGTGGCTGGTAGCCAGGCAAGTCTCTCCTGGCTATGGGGCGATGGGCGGGGCTAGACATTGAGGGAGAGGATAAGTGATTCCCTGGGGAATTGTGAAGCCAGGTGTGGGGGCGACAACGAGTGTTGGTTCTAAACGACACGTGCGACACTAACACACTCGTGAACACAGACACTGAACACTGGCACAGAACACAAAGCACTTCCCCACAGGCGCACAAAAAACACACGACACTAACTACCTCTCCCACAAGTCAAGCCAAACCAGCCACGGAGAGAGAGATACAGGTTGTTTAAAAAAACTACCTTGGAGAGATTTGGCAACTGTGTGCTGCCTTAGGCCTCGCGTCAGGTCAGGCCCGGGTCTTGGTCACTGCACGGGTACAAACACTCTTTTCAAGTGATTTTTTAACACTATTGCAAGGCTTAGCACACCTTACACTTTTACATGGACACCAGGACACTTAGCACTTCAAGCACTGAAATTTTCACAACACTGCACTTTGTTAAACCACTGTAACACCACGAAAAACACGGAGCTACCACGTGCGTGACCTACCTCTCTCTCTCTCTCTCTCTCTCTCTCTCTCTCTCTCTCTCTCTCTCTCTCTCTCTCTCTCTCTCTCTCTCTCTCTCTCTCTCTCTCTCTCTCTCTCTCTCTCTCTCTCTCTCTCTCTCTCTCTCTCTCTCTCTCTCTCTCTCTCTCTGTGTTCTTGACCAGATTGTTTCTCTTTTCTTTGAAGGAATGTGTTTGCACTACCAGATAACATCATTGTTCGCCGCCGCTGCTGCCTGAAGGCGTGAGCTACGAGAGGAGGGAAAGAGAGAGAGAGAAAGAGAGAAAGAGAAGCCCTCACCAAGGTGTTGTGGCTTGGAATTATTCATGAGAACTTACGTTACATCAGTCCTCCTTTCATTTTTTTTTTCTGGGTGGTTCAATTTCTCCTTCCAGTTTTGCTGTACTTTTTTTTTATCTTTCCTGGCGCACACGTCCTTTTTTTTTTTTTAAAGTCGTCTGGTAAAGACAGTGTGAGGAGAGGCAGTGAGTGTCTGTGGTGATTATACAGTATACACAACTGGCCGCCTCGCCTCGCCTCACGGTCCCCCTCCGCTTGTCACTCCTAATGACATTGTACATCGAGAAAAATTGGGACAAACTTCATAATCCATTTTGCGATAGTCTCATGCACGTTGAATTATCCTGGAAGATCGACCACTCCGTCTGGCCCCGTATATCCCGCAGTTTTCCGGCCAGAACTCCCGAGTTATGACCGGCGCGCGCGGCTCTCTGGGAGGGTATTCATTTTCCTCATCGGAAGTTTTGATGAAGATGCGTATGAACTATTAAGAGAATCCCCAACATAGATTATAGGACAGCCACGTGAGCAGACCAGACGGAAATACGTAGATATAATGCAATGAGTGAGAATTATCAGAAATGTTTGTCTTTTGTTACATTTTATTTTATACTTTTCATTGATTCCTATTTCAACAGTTCATTTACTACAGAAGAGTCGTGAAGGTACCGACATAATGAAAGTTTCCAATACAATGTCGCTTGTTGTCTTTCTACCCACACCAATCACTCACATATGTCTATCATACATATACTTGCCTTACAATCACTCTCTCTATATATTAGTCATTCGCTTCCTGTATTTAGAGTCACGAAAATACAGATCAGCGAATCATATTAAAGACACACACCTTACAGTCACTCTGTCAAACCAGCCACTCACTTCATGTATCTGAACCCATGGAAATACAAAAGTAATGAAATCTTAGTACAGCTACATACTCTCCGTACCCTTCCAAGTCATACCATCCATACCATTCATTCCAGCCACTCCACCTCCCATCCTCCCATTCCTCATGTCACTTCGGTCCATCCTCACTAAACTCCTTGCTTGGATTACGCCCGCGGCAGTGATTAGCGCTGGTTATCTACGCTCACAGACAACGCTAACGATGGACCGCCGGCCCCGTGATGGCTAAATCCAGCTGTGGCACCGGCCGTCCAAGTTACCAGGTTTTGATGAGGCCTTAATGGAGTTACCGGCAGTTTATCCTTAATGGCGTGAGGTGGTGGTGGTGGTGGTGGTGTGCGGAGGGGTGAGGGGTGCAAGGGACAAGGAGTGTATAAAGGCTGCTAGGATGATCTGGTCTGGTCTGCATGTGTGTGTGTGTGTTCCTGTTGTAAAAGTTGATATGTGATTTATTTATTCTTTATTCATTTCTATTTTACTTATTTATTTTTTGTGAAGTAGATTTTTATATAAGTGTCTTAGAATTAAGCCACTATGGATCAAAAACGGTTGCTTCGTGTACATGTTTACTTCGACATGGGTCAAATTCAGTGTTTCACCAAATACTCGTCCAATCTCAATACACAGTACTTAGATTAACTTAGAAAACATCAAATATCTTAGAAAATCAATAAGTACTACATGATCAATTTTTACAGCCACCAATATTATCTACTTTTCTACATCTTTTCTACTATGAAGCAGAAGGTGACGATTAGATATTCACTCAGTCGTGTATATGATTACTATACACTAACTTCATCTCTTTTAGCTGCATTTGTTCACCATTATATAAACTTTGGCAGATCATTTAGGTGAAGGTCATCTTAACATCGCAAGCCAGGCAGGATCGTTCGTGGCACCCTCACATCCATCACCAGACTCACTTAGGGAGCCTCACCGTCCCCAGCACCCTCGACCCCTTGCCTCCTCTGCCTTCCCTGCCTCCCATGTCAGCCATGCCAGGCGGCGTCCAATCACTACCACTCGTCATCGGCGCGAATCAAAACATTCCAAACGAAAACTTCCCCATCCATCAAGAGGACTGTCACCATCACCATCTTTTAATCCACGCCTCACTCGCTCCTCCTGCTCCTCCTCCTTCTCCTCCTCCTCCTCCTCCTCCTCCTCCTCCTCCTCCTCCTCCTCCTCCTCCTCCTCCTCCTCCTCCAGACGAAGATGTACGTGTCTCTTTATTGCTTCGTGGAAAAAATTAATGTTTTCTGTTTAGTATTTTTGTGTTAATATTTGTGGAATTAGAAAAAAATTAAAAGGCCTGCTTGACTTTGGTCTTCTGAGCACTTAACCCTCTTTGCTTGTCGTGTGCCTGCATCATGCTGAAGAAACTTTTTTCTTCTTTCTTGATGATAGAACACACAATATCTATGAGGTGTTGAGTGATCGTCAAGACTTCACAAAATTTCCGTAAATCACACAGCGGTGAGTTGTAATCAGGTCGTGGCGAGAAGGAAGAGGCTGGAAGTGTCAATATTGTGAAGTAGAAATTTCCTAGGCTCCTCTGAAATAGCTCCGTATTCCAGGCGATGAGAGCGTCTCAAAGGCCCGGGCCAAGTAAAAGAAATTCATATAGTCCTTCCAATCGCCTTGCCGACTACCGTCCCAGTCCGTCCCGAGGGAACGTCCTCTCCCCGCCCCTCGCTCCTGCCCTTGCCAGGTCTCCGCTCAAGCCCTCGCGACTCGCCTCTCCGTCCTTCCTCCCCCTCCCCCTACCCTCTTCCCCGCCCGTCTCCCCGCACGAGCCACCGCACCCTCTGCCTCCCCCCATTCCCTCACGCTGCCTCTTACTCTCCCTCCATCACTGGTCGCTCCGCTCCCTTCCCTCCCGCTCTTCGCCTCCCGCCGTCACATTTGCCGATGACAAAATATTGAGCAGTGGTGGTCGACGCCATCTTGTCCGTGCGATAAGGTAGCCGAGGCAGGAGAAGCAAACCCAGTGCCTCTCGCCCAATGCTTGCTGCCTTCATGGCCTCCTGCTGCCTCCTGCTGCCTCCCTCACCCCTGCCGTCACCCTGTCACTGGGAACTACTGGCCCACCCTGCTGTTATTTACGAGTCTGCCGCCGCAGCCAACCGCCGCCCGCCGCCCCTCACAATAACTAAACCTTTGGGACCTTTTTCCTTGATTTTCCGTGCATTTAGAATTCCTCGGAGGAGAGTAACGACGAGGAATGTTTGAGTGAAGATTTTGGAATTTTTAAAATTATGTTGATGTGGACTGGCCAAAATAAATTCATTGCTGTATTTATTTATTTTATGTATATATGTTTTTTTTTCTTGAGGCTCTTGCGAGGAAAGGAAGTTGCACGGGAGAAACATTTCCGTTCGTCTGTCACTCAACACTTTGCATCAGGTATTTCCTCCTCAAATAGGAAGTCCACAGAGTCTTTTTTTTTTTTTTCTTGTTAGCATGGCAGTGATGATGAAGTTAATGATTATAACAGCAATACTACTACTACTACTACTACTACTACTACTACTACTACTACTACTACTACTACTACTACTACTACTACTGATGATAGTGATGATAATAATGATAATGATAATGATAACAAAAAGAAATAACAATGAATTTATTATTATTATATTATATCATTATTAATACCATCAAATTACAACAGTCAGTCTTTGTTGTCGATGTTAACATTCATATAAAAGTAGTAGTAGTAGTAGTAGTAGTAGTAGTAGTAGTAGTAGTAGTAGTAATAAGTAGTAGTAGTAGTAGTAGTAGTAGTAGTAGTAGTAGTAGTAGTAGTAGTAGTAGCAGCAGCACCAGCACCACCACCACCAGTAATAATCGTGATAGTAGTAAAACTAGTAGTAGAAGTAGTGGTAGCAGTAGTAGTAACGGTAGGAAATGTAACAGTAGTAGTAATAATAGTGATGGTAGCAACAGCAGTAATAGTGGACGTGAAAGTGTCAGTCGTAGTACGTATGGTAAGTAATAAAGTAGTGTCAGTATTGATGTCAAGAATTTACTTTTTTTTTTTTCGTAAATATTGCCCTTCATGTTGATGATGTTACTATTGTTGTTGCTGTTGTCGTTTATGTTTTTGTTGTTGTTATTATTGT